>NC_077244.1:5437500-5660000 GCF_947179165.1 Solanum dulcamara | reverse complement strand
AGAGAAATGATTGAACTAATTGCATTCTTCCTGCATACGAAAGTTTTTTGGCAGTCTAGGAGGTAATTCGAGCTACAATTTTATTCACTAAAGGTGTCCATTGCATAAGAGATAACTTTTTAGTGGATAAAGGAATACCAAGATACTTGAAAGGGAACTCCCCATAGTTAAACTGGAACTGATGCAGTATGGTCTCCTTCATCTGATCAGTGACTCCACCAAAATAAATGAAACTCTTATTCATATTTGCTTGCAGTCCAGAAGCTAGGGAGAACTTGTGAAAACATTGATATATGGTCCCTATTGAGTGCTGATCCCCTCTGCAGAACAAGAGTAAGTCATCTGCAAAACATAGATGCTTTATTCTCAATTTTGCACATTTAGGATGAAACTTGAATCTTCCATTGTCTTTGACTTCATCTAGGCATCTGCTCAAGTACTCCATAGATATAGCAAATAGATAAGGGGAGATGGGGTCCCCCTGTCTAAGTCCTCTTGCAGCATTAAAAGGAGGAGTGGGTTCTCCATTTATCAAAATTGTATAGTTCACAGTGTGCAAACACTCAAGTATCCAGTCAATGAATTTCCTAGGGAAGCAGAGATTTTCTAGCATTTGTTCCAAGAATGCCCATTCCACAGAATCATAAGCTTTTTGCAGGTCTATTTTGATCATACACCATGGAGAGATGTATTTTCTAGAATAAGCTTTAACAAGCTCATTTGCTAGGATGATGTTATCTGCAAGTTTCCTTCCTGGAATAAAACCTGATTGTGCTTCACTGATAATATATGTCATAATCCTCTGCAGTCTGGTAGCTAGCACTTTAGCAATGATTTTATATAAAATGGTGCAGCAAGGTATAGGCCTATACTCTTTAATATTTATTGGACTAGCAGTTTTTGGGATTAGAGTGACCATAGTGCAATTGACTGGTCGATAGAGTTTTCCAGAAATAAAGAACTCTTTGATGGCTATCAGTATCTCATCTTTGGTGATGCTCCAAGTTTTCTTATAAAAATAGGCATTGTATCCATCTACTCCAGGTGATTTATCATCCCCAATAGAAGCTAATGCATTCCAGATTTCTTCATCTGTAATATCTCTACATAGTTCAGCTCCTTGTTCATAAGTGAGTGTAGCTCCTCTCCTCATAGTCTTCTTATCAACAACTTGTAATTCTGTACTGCTAGATCCCATGAGAGCTTTATAGAACTGAGTGACTTCCTCCTTAATAGCTGTTGGTGTTTTGAGGCTTATTCCATTGAGCGAAGTGAGTTCTAGCATCATTTTCTTATTCGTTCTCTCCTTGATCATTGCTGAAAAATACTTGTTATTGTTGTCTCCAAGCTTTATCCATTTAGCTCTAGATTTTTGTCTTAGTGCACTTTCTTCCACTAGGTTCCATTTCTCAATATTCATCAGTGCTTGCCTTTCTTTGCTAATAAAGTTCATCTGTGCATTATTGATTAATCTGCTTCTGTGTTTGGATTAGTTCAAGTCTAGCTTCAGTTATTCTAGTGGAGATGTTTTGGAATTCCTTCTTGTTTAAAGTTTTCAAGATCTTCTGTAGGGCTTTCAATTTTGCCCAAATATTTGCCATTTTCCCTGGTACTAGTTGCTTGTGCCATACTTCTGTTACTTTTTCCATGAACTTGCTATGTTCTGCCCAAATATTGAAGTATCTGAATGGAGGCTTGACTGTCCACTGGTTGTCCTCAATTTTGATTAGCATAGGAGAGTGATCAGAGATGTATGGTACTTCATATTGTGTAACCACATGGCCCCAATGCATCATCCAGTCTGAATTGCCAAATATCCTGTCAATTCTGCAATAAATTCTATCAGTACCCATCTGTTTATTTGACCAAGTATAGTAATCTCCTTTCCAAGGTAGTTCATTGAGATGTAAATCATAAAGACACTTGGTGAAGGCTTGAGTTTCAGCTGAGGATACTGGTGCACCATGTAATCTATCTTTTGGATACAGCACAACATTAAAGTCTCCAGCTATAATCCAAGGTCTATCAATCCCTTGTTCAATTTGTGCTAATTCTGTCCAGAGTTCTTTCCTCTTCTCATTTGTGTTAAAAGCATATATAATAGTAGCAAAATAAGATACAGTACCAGTGCTATTATTGATCATGCAATGGATTAATTGAGCAGTAGTTCTACTATGAGTTACTTGATAATGGTTTGTATCCCACATTAGCCATATCCTTCCATTCTCAGCACATTGATAGTTATTGAGAGATTGCCATCCAGGATTGATATTTGCAATAGTCTTAGGTGCTTTGTGAATCTTGACTCTAGTTTCCACTAAAGCAGCTAGTTTAATACCTTTCTTCCGTAAAAAGATTTTAAGTTCCTTCTGCTTATGCCTCTTATTTAGTCCTCTTACATTCCATATGAGCCAACTCATTAGGTACTGTGTGGTTGTTGTCCTTTATCAGGAGGTGCTTGATCATATTCACTGAGCCTTCTGGAAGTATTTCCCCATGCATTCTTCTTTGGCCAAGATCCCAAAAGTGGAAAATCAGTCAAGTTCAGTTCAGGGCTATATACTACTTCTCCATTCTGAATTCTGCTGGTGGAGCTTTGAGGAACTTCAGCTATTCTTCTCTCTGAATTTGTGTCCACCTGAACCATTTTTCCTTTTGCACCTTGGGAGGGCTTATCCTCTACTTGTTTCGGCACTGAAGCTTCTTTTATTTCTGGAGCAGGTTCTCTGATCACACCTGTAGGTTTCCATTCTTGTTCAACTTTTCTAGTGCCTTGCTTCTTCTGGAGTTGAAAGGTTTGTTGTTGCATTGTTTGGCATACATGTCCAACCATTGAGCATTTAGGGTAGAACATAGGTTTCCAATCATATAGAACCTCCTTCTCAAACACTTTCTCATGAGGGTCCATAACAGCAATCTTATCAGGCAGTGGTTGAGTAACATTCACTTCAATCAACATTCAAGCATAAGAGATCCTTGTTTGTTTAGCAGTACATTCATCAGCATATATTAGAACTCCAATGACACTAGCTATTCTACTCAATGAGCCTTTCCCCCAGCAAGACATCGGAAGTTTTGGAAATTTTACCCAGAGAGGAATTGTTGTAGGGAATTCCTTACTGAAATCAAAATCCACAGTCCATAGTTTAAGAATTATAGGTCTATTATTAATGGTATAAGGCCCTGAGTAGAAGATTTCATTCATATCTTCAGTCGATCGAAATCTAATCACATAGTACCCTTCTTCATGGTAATATAGCTGAGGTGTTAATGTATCTTGTTAAAGCATTATAACCCGGTACATCACCTATGAAATAGGCTATTAAGGCAGTGCTCCATTTTTTGATTTCCTGATTTACCTCATCTTTGTCCAGATGGACTATTGGTTTCCCATTCAGCATTTGAGGAGGGATATAATCTAGTGATAATCCATTTGCTGCAGCTCGATTTTTGGTAAATAGACTCGTCCACATTCGTTCCTCTACTACTACTGCATTTTCACCAGATTTAGGGATTTCTGTAGCTGGATCTACTGGAACTTCATTAGCTGAGCCCTCAGATCTGGGACTTGCCGGTATTACTGTTACAGGTGTTTGAGGGGTATTACTCATGTCTAATTTCTTCGAAGCCATACCTGAAGAGTTTTGTGTAACTCTTTGCTCTACTGCATCCTTATCTATATATGGAGTTTGAATGCCCATTTCAGTGTCATCTAGTTGAACACGAACTCCCACCGAGCACCCAACATTTGCACTCGGTACTTTTTTAGGTCTTCCTCTACCTCTACCATTTCCGCGTCCTCTTCCTCGAGCTCTAGCCATGTCTTCACCGACGCTTGTAGTGCTCACAATCGCCGGTGGTTAGAGAGAGAGAGGATGTCTAATTTTCAATCAATAAAACACACCATTTTATTGTTATTATTAATATTATTGTTATTGTTATTGTTATTATTATTGTTATTGTTATTATTATTATTGTTATTATTGTTATTGTTATTATTGTTATTATTATTGTTGTTGTTATTGTTATTATTATAATTATTGTTGTTATTATTATTATTGTTGTTATTATTATTGTTGTTATTGTTCTTCTTCTTATTATTGTTGTTGTTGTTGTTGTTGTTGCTGCTGCTGCTCATCATCATCATCATCAGCAGCAGCAGCAGCAGCTCAATTATTTGGGCCCGATCAATCCGAATTCGCATTAAAAAGTTTCATCTTGAGGTTAAACTGTTGCTGCTGTTGGTGTTGTTGTTGTTGTTGTTGTTGTTGTTGTTGTTGTTGTTCATCATCATCATCATCATCAGCAGCAGCAGCAGCAGCTCAATTATTTGGGCCCGATCAATCCGAATTCGCATTAAAAAGTTTCATCTTGAGGTTAAAGTGCTCCAAATCGAAGGTGACTTCATACCTATAGTTTAAACTCGAGATATCTAATTAAAGATGTAGGAGTACTTAGCACTCCATCACAACCTTCGATTGTTTTGCTGGTTAATTAATATTTTATTTATTAAATAAAGACTCGTGTTATACATTCAAATATTGCAAAAAGAAATAATCTCAATTATTTGATATTCAGATATAAATTCAACATATTAATATTTATGTGTCTTTAAATTTAAATATTTTAATCTTGACATACATCTTAATATTTGAATGTAAATTCAGCTCTAGACATCATAATTTTAATGAAAATAATTGAGACCTAACTAGTGGTTGGTGATGGTGATGATTGATTGTGGTGATTGGCGGTAGCAATAGTTGTGGCTATGCTTGATGGCTGAGTCATGTGGTGAGTTGTAGTTCATAATGGCGGGTGACGGGGAGACACTACACCAAAAATAAGCTTTAGCGGCAATTAGTTAACGACAATAGCTTGATTACTGCTAAATATATTTTTTTAGAGGCAATTAACACTTTTTGCAAATGTCTCTAAAGTCTATAGCGACATTGCATCCAATGACAATTAACTAATGCCGGTAATAACTTTAGAATTCTTCGTTAATGTATATATTTATTATCGCTAAAAGTTATTTTATTGTTGTGACATTTAGCAGTTAAAGTGGGTAGAATAGTAGTGAAATATCATTTTTACAAAAATCTTTGAATTGATAGCATCTTAATGATATTAAAAATTTGTCATAAATCATAATCATTCTGATATATCTATTTAGGCCCATTAAGTAATTATAAAATAATAATAAAAATCAAAATAATTATTTATTATTATTTTATTTTTATTTTTTCTTTCTTCTTTTCTTATTCTTTTTTCTTCTTCAAATCTCTACCTCCTTTGTTAATAACATTAAACTAGTTGAAACACAAAACTTTAAAATAACAGTATAAATACTAAAAATTAACAAACAAAAAACCCAAAAAATTGTACGTTAAAGCGTAAATAATTTTTTTCTTGTTTGTTCTTTCTTATTGGCTTATCTAAATTTATTGACTTTTTTCTTCTTAACGGTAAATACAATTAAAAAATTATATTTGTAAAATAGTAATAAAATAAAAAAAACAAATCAATAACCACGAGAATAAAACTACTTATAATATACCTAATTTAAAAGTCTCAATAATAAACACACCTAAAACAATATATTGTGTGTGTTATGTGTTGGGTTTTTGTCATGACTTTCTTAATATAATTGGGTTTTCCTTTTCCTAAAAAGAAAATATAAAGTCTCCATATTTGGTTAGTCCTTTTTCTTGTAGGAAAAAGTTTATGACTCTATAAGTAGAGGCTTATTCCTTCTAACTTAGTAGCATTCACAATGTAGTCCTAGGGGCTTTGGGAGTTTTGTGTAGGGGGAGAAACGGTGAGACACAAGTGTTACGTTAGCACTTGTGTGAACCTCGTTTTATTCCAAGTGAATTGTGTGAGGTTATTTCTCTCGATTATTTGTACTCTCATATTTATAGTGGATTGTTCATCTCCTCTTGTGGATGTAGGTCGGTTGACCGAACCACGTTAAATATTTGTGTCTCTTTTGATAGATTTCTCGTTTTTGTCTTCTTACTTATGGTCTTTCGAAGTTTGTGTTGTTAGCATCCGCATGACACCTAATTATTTTCGTTCCTAACATTATGTGCTATATCATTTTAACTAACCAAAAGAAAGAAAAAAAATTAATTTTAGAAAAATAAATGGAAAATGTCACATAAATGCTCTTTTTGATAGATTTTCTAGCTACCACAAGTACAAAGAGAGTTAGACCAGTTTCTATGTCACTTGATTTTGCAGGAGATTTTAGATATATAGAAAATATTATATAGATTTTAGAAGGGTAATAACCACAATTATCCATAGTTAAGCTATTAAACTATAATATCTATAATATATAAATAATTTAGGTTTTTTTTTGTGGTATTAACTCTTTATAAATATATCCCCTTGCCAAAGTTCGTTCAATACGTTCAAGAACTCATTGATCATTCAATTCTAATCCCTACAATGCTTATGAGTAAGAAATTACTTCTTTCTTTCCTCCTCATGATTTGCATGGTGGTGACACCGCCACCAACTGACGCGGCGGCGATCACATGTGACACGGTAACCGATAACATAAAACCGTGCCTTAACTATGTGATTTCTGGTGGAAATGTGTCGAAAGAATGTTGCAATTCCTGCAAATCATGTTTAGGTAAGACGACTACCACTTTAGATCGCCAAACTCTTTGTTCATGCGTAAATGATCTTCTCTCCAACGCAGCCAAGAAACAAGTCAACCGTATCGCAAGTATCCCCGGAAAATGTGGTACCAAGTTCCCTTTCAAAATTATCAAGGATGGTGATTGCTCAAAGGTATATTGAAGAAAAAGAGGTTGATATATGATAAAAGGGTGATTTTAGTGGTGGCTCTTTCTATATGTACATAATAAATACAAATAATGTGTTCCTTGTTATGGTTTATATGTAACTAAAGTATATTTGAGGGAATCACCTCAAATAAATTATGCTATGTAGTTTAATTATCCCTATGAAGAATAACACGGAACCCTCATAGTTCAATCCATGAGAATCTTTGAATTTAAAGGTTTAAATATACCTCTGAAGAATACAATTTAAACTAAATATACCGATGAGTTTTAATTGTATATATGTGCGAGGATCAATTTCTAAATATTTGAAGTGTATTAGTCGTGGTTTAGGGTCATAAGGGATCTCTAACATCAAGCCAAGTTCAAAACATTTTTATCTGCTAAGTGTTCGCATGAGTCCATATAAGGATCAACTTCAAATGACCATATCTCTTAGAATATTAAGTGTTAGGTGACCAATGACCTATCAAATTAAAGGTCTATGAGTCTTCTTTTCAACTCCGCCGATTTACATCAATCTGATTTCGAAGTAAAACGTTATGACTGATTTACTAGAGGCGCTTTAACGTACCAACCTCACCGCGACACGGAGTGGAAACGGACCTCACTACATAGTTGAATAAAATTTCGTCGTCCAACTCTGCTTATTTATTTTTAGGGTATTTTTGTCCTAATAATCTTTAGAGAGTCATCTAAATGTCCCTAAATGTATAGAAAATCATTTTTTTATAATTAAAATCCTCTCATTCACTCCTAAATTCCTACGCTTAAGAACATCAAGAAACATCAAGAAACATGAAGGCTAGGATTCATCTTCCAAGATTATCCATCAAGCTTCTTCACTAAAGTATGTAAGGTTTCAGTGAGAGTATCATTTCACTCTCATGCCTCAATGATTGTTTCTATATAAGTTTACAAGATTATTTAAGCAAAGTTAGGACTTTTTATTTTAAAAAAGAATACGATATTTCTTCATTAATTCATGTTTTAATGGTTTCACTTTGCTCTAAAACCTTATTATTCTAATTTATCATGATTTCTATGGTTCCTAGAACACTTAAAATGTTTAAGCATGAAAACTATCATGACATGAATTTCAACCTCAATACAGGTTATTTTGGATATGACTTTTGAGTTTAATCTCATATATGGTCCAAATAAATGGACACCCTTTATGTTTATGAGCAATAATATGTATGTATGTTATTTTGATCGACAGGACTATTTAACACCGAGATGATACGAGTTTAGAAAATTCAAGTTTCATAACTACGTGTCACCGTAGGTTTGAGTATACCGCTTTGTTAGACAACTCCATATTTCCTCGAGAGGCACAATTTGGTGGATCCACATTAGATAGATAGGCTCTATACCCTGCCAAAATGTAGGAAAGCCCTCCCCAATTGGGATTGTAAATTGGTGCATCATGAGTTCAAATGGTGTATGTTGGTTACGAAAAACTCCCACGTACCTAAAAGATTTAACTTCATTTTTTATACATTTTTCTTAATATAATCATTATAAGATTTCAGACAGTATGGTTTCATATATGCATTCTTTAAGATAGTATGATTTCAGATAACATGATTTTCAGATATGCATCCTTTTAGATAATATGGTTTCAGCTAGCATGATTTTCAGATGTGCATCCTTTCAGATAGGATGGTTTTAGATAGCATGGTTTTCATATATGATTTCGGATTTTATGGTCTCAGATGTACATTTTTATTTCTGAAATATTATGTCACATATCACAATTTTGACTCACAACAATTCAGTTATCGTTTATGTATTATTCATGATTAGATTTTTAGTTCTTTCAGTCATTTTATACTTGTTGATCTCAGTTCCTACCTTACTTACCAATACATTTCATGTATTCATGTTACTTGTGCTACATTATTTTATGATATAGATTTCAGCACTCTGATTCAAATTCACGGGCAGACGACCAGACGTTCCATTAGATTTCTCCACTTTCAACTTGTAGTCAGTTCCCCTCGCATTAAGAGGACTTCAGTTATGATTCAACATATTTTATTCACTTTCATTGTGTTAGCTTTCAGGTAGTCCGGGGTCTTGTCCCGGTAGACTTATCTAGCTCAATTATTTTAAAGGCTTCATTAGGTACAGTTATGAGTCATAGACATTGGTAGTCAGTTCTATTTTAAACTTTTGCTCAATTGTTTTAATGTTCTTTATTTATAAAAGATTACTTCAGTATTCTGTAGCTTAACCCATTACTATAAATCTCAGTTTCCGCACTAGTCAATGTTCAATATTATTGCATGCCCGGCCAAAGGTTCGCTTGGGTCGAAAATGATTCTGATTTCCGGCCACATTTACGGTGTAGACTCGGGCATGATAAAAATAAAAGCCACATGGGAATAAATTTGATCCTTCTTGCATAGTTTAGGAGTATATTTATATGTAACTCAAGTGATTTTTTAAAATTCAACAACTAGTTTGAGTTTATTGTCTTGATGATCAAATTAAATTTTTCACTAAAACTCTTGTTAAGTCTACCATAGATGCACTGAAAATTAAATCTATGAAGATACAAAGATTAAATTTCAATTTGCCTTGGAACAAAGTTTAGACCCATCGTTAATGTAGTCCAGTGTAGATAAATTCATTTCATCTTTTTTCTTCAATGATGCAAGCTCGTATGTTAATCAACATATATAAGGATAATTTTAAAACCCATGAAGGAATGTAATGTGATTAAAGAAGGCCTTCTTGATGATGAAGGAATTATAATCCCTCCCCACATAATGGCTTATCATTATCTATCTTTCTATATTTTCATTTCATTCTTTAATTTGAAAATATGAGAAATAAAAAAAAGTGTGAATAGAAGAAAAAAACAAAAAAACAAAAAACAATGAATAAATTTCAAATTGTAGCTATTAAGGTGATGCTACGTGGTGTCCACCTCACCCAAAAGGCAAGTGACATGAGATTTTAGTAGTTGGGTCCAGAATTTGCTAACAACATGGGTATTTTTGTTCGAATAGTAAAATAGAAGTTAAATATAAATGAATCGAAAGGAAAGTCAGTTAAATCAAAGAAGATAAAAAAATTAGGTGTGAGAATGATTATACACCTGAACTTTGCGAGAAGTAGACATTTATTTTAATAAAAATTAAATAATAAATTTTAAAAGCGATTCTTTTTCTTCTGTCAGTCGAAAAAAGTATATTTGAGGTTATATTTACTTTAAATCGTATAGTTGAGAAGTATATATATATATATTTGGACATTTTCCTTCTTTAAACTCCATCTACAACAGAGATTTCTTTGTTCAATATGTTACATGGAAAGTAATAAACTAACGAATTCTTCAACACAAAGATAGTATCCTTATTAGCTTTCAAATCATACACCATATAATTTCCTCTTCTATTCTAGTATAAATGGTTATCTCACCCAAAAAATCACTATAAGATAACTACTCATATACCAATCACCACAAGGTGCCTTCAGTATAAATAAAAAATTACAAGGTATCATTAATGTCCCTAAAGCCTATAGAGACATTGAGATAAAAAATTTCATAGATCAATTATCTTATATTATGTAAATTATTAAAATATGTAAACGCTATTTTAATAATTACATCAAATTCAATTACAATATAATTTTTCAAGCCGACTTTGAAGTAATAACAATTTACACTTGTAAGGGGAGAAGTCTCCCACATTTACAATTTCTAGACTCAAATGTATATAGGAGGAGCCCTCCTATATTACATATAGGTAGTTAATTAGTTATCCTACTAATCCATTCCCACTAGCTCTAATTAAAGTTAGGCTTACATCTCCCTCTTTTATAGGTATATTTATATTTGTAGCCTCATGGTGTGATCAATTAATGGCATTTTGAAACTTTTTATTAAATGTGGTGTTTAAGATTTAAACTTGAAAAATGAAGGTGAATTCTAAATTTCATAAATTAGTGAGCTAACCTCTAGTTTTGTGCTTGAGAAATTTAACATCTATATATACACACTAATATAAAAGTTATTTTATATATACACAGCGTAATTTTTTGTTGAGAGAAACAGCCTGGCCTCCTCCTAGATCCACCCATGTTGTGAGAATACTGTCCCTAAAAAAATTGATTTCCTAGCCACAAATTTTTACATTTCTGGTTTGCGTTTTCATATGAACTTCCTTGTAATAGTGTTTATGGTTAGCTACTACTGTTTTAGCCTCAGGGCAATAGTATTAAATTATGTTTAGTAACCTTTTTCTTTTGTTAGGTTTTAGATTATTATTTTAAGTGGGGCAGGTTGATGACGGGGGCGGATCTAGGGATGGTGGGTGTTCACATGAATCCATTCTATAAAAATTATATTGTATATATAAAATCTCTATTTATTTATTTATTATTATTTTAATATATATTTATAGATATTGAATCTCTTGAACATAAAACTATAAATTAATTCAGTGACTTAGAGATTCAAAATTTGTTTTGATATTCTAATTTTAAAGAGGTCAATCAAGTTCAGGTCGGTAAAAAAACGAAAAATAAAATTTATTATGTTTAGCATCCTATTCCTTCTTGTTAGGTATTATATTATTATTTTAAGTGGGTAGGTTGATGACAGTGGCTGTAACGATCACTCCGGTCGTTATGGGTAAATCAATGGTGAAAGAAATTGGACCAGAAAATATTTGGTATAGTAATTTGAAAATTTCAAGTTAAGTTAGTCTCATGCAAAATTTGAGGAGGGTGAGATCTAGGGAAATCCAGAAAAGGATTTGGGTTAATGTCAAAGCTGAGAATGGATTTTCTAGTAGCTAAGACATTAAGGAATCCGTAGGGCCTTTCGAAATTGAATTTGGATAAGTAGAGCTCTTTATATCAAACTTGGCGTGAAAGGGTTTGTTTAGAACGTCAAGGTTCAAAGGTGTGTTGCTGTCACGACCCAAGCTAGACCCTAGGTACGACACAATGATCAGAATCCTGGAGGATCCCAACCAAGCTTCTTAGCGTATCATACATGAGCATACATAAGGTAAGCAAAGCAATCAAGCTAAGACATAGATGTGGAAGTAAAGTCTCAACATAAAAAATCTCAATAAAAGAGAATAAGTCTCAAACTCGAACGAAAGACAACATAGACTCCATGAAATCCAACATACCTTTACTAACTAGATGGGGGCATAAGACAAGCTCCTAGATCCCCCAATATATAAGATAGAAAAGTCATAAAGACATAAGGAAAGTAAAACGTCACAACCTCGGAACATGAAGACTCACCACAAGTGAAAGTAACAAGCTCAACTTTACTCATGAATAGGAGGTGCGCGATGATCCTCCGACCCCACATTATGATACAATGTAGTCAAAACTATGTGTTAGTACATGGAATGCACTAAGTATGCATGAACAATGAGTATATGACATAATCAATATGGATCATGAGATGCATGACCAATATCTTAAAACTTGAGTAAAACCTTGAAAACCTTAAAACATATCACCATATAGTCAATGCATCAAAACATCATCGTGAGAACTTTATACCTTTTCATTTATCTTGATGTCGGATAGGACCTTGAACCAATATATAAGACCATACAAGCTATAACATAGAATCCGATATACTTCCACATCAAGAAGGGTGAGGCTACTTTGACAAGGTAGACTCCGTGCATGATGGTACTTCCTCTAACTTTGTGCTATATGTGGATCCACTAGCTACGTCATATTGACACTTTAAACCTACGTGGGCAACTACGTTAGGGACTAAAGGTTGCCACTAGGATTCTCTTGGGCAGCTACTATGGCTATCGGACTGAACCCCACCTTTAAGTCCTCTCGGTGCTTAGTCATTATCCCAACGGAATTTCATGAAAACATAGTTCTAACATCATTAGGAAAGACAATAATAGATATCAATCCTCATCATAAGAAAATCATAAGAATAGCTCATTAACATGATTGATTCATAAGAATCTATAAGTTGGTGAGAATGTCATTTCACCTCTTTAACATGATTGTGTGAGAACTACTTTGTCACACCATAATTTCTTTCTTAAAACATCATTCATAATAATTTCAGTCTGAAATTTCTTGGGAACAGCTCAAAATATAGAATAGAATGTACATCAAATGAACAACATAGAGAAAGCTGCTTTCAACCCCATTCAAATAAAAGAAATCAAGAAAAGGGTCACATCTCACATGCCTCAATCATAATAATTCTTAATAAAGAAAACTTTCAAATTAGTTTCTCAAAAAATAACCATAAACCCTAACCGCCACTAGCCGGAATGGCCGAATCAACCGAGGACGATCTCCACCAGTAATCCAGAATACAAACAACACGCTAATTAAACAACCTAGATTAATACATACTGAAAATACAAACACCAATACTCAGAATCAAACCTATGCCAATTTTTTCAAGCCCGCAATTATGGATACAGCTAATGTTGAAATTCCATCAAAGCAAATTTCTTACATCAATGAAGAACCATTCATTGCTTAGAAATTCAAAGAGATACAGCAGATGATAGAGAAGGAGAAATTACAGTATGCAGTGATAGGTAAGTTTTCATACGACAACATTGATATTAAAGAACTAAGGAAGGTAATTCCAATACAATGTGGAATTAAAGGAGTGCCAATCATAGGATTGCCTGATGAAAGACATATTCTGATCCGATTAAATTTTTTGGAAGACTATGTTAAAAAGATGTCTACCCATGTATACTACCTAAAAGTGCATGACATATATTGCCAAATGAGATCTTTCATATGAAATCCATGGTTCAATCCAAAGGATGATACTTCAAGGGTTGTAGCTTGGATAAGCTTCCTTGAACTGCCTCCAAATTTCTTTGCTAAAGAGGTTGTGTTTTCCATCGCAACTGCAGTTGGAAAATTACTAACGATAGATCTGGCCACAGCAAATAAAACAAGGCTAAGCTGCGTAAAAATCAAAGTTAAGGTTGATTTATTAGCAACACTACCAAAAAGGATAAACATTGCTGAAGAGGATGAATCAGGAATACACAAATCAAAATGGGTAAGAATCAATTATGATTACTTACCATAGTATTGCAAACACTGCAGACTCTAAGGTGATGAGGAGAAGGACTGTAGAGTACTTAATCCTGAACTGGCAAAACATGGCAGAGAAGAAGTCTGGAAGGAAAATGCAGAAGTTAGTGCCACAGAAACATAAAATAAAGAAGACATTCAAGGGAGAAGAGGATGGTACAATACTGGTAAACAAGAATGGATGCAAAGAAGGAGAAAATACAAGAAGGATAAATCAGGGGTTATAATTGGAGAAGTGAGTCCAATACAAAAAAATAAGGAGGGAATCATGGCAACTATCAATGCATTTGCAGTACTGAAAGAGGTCTCAAACAATCATGATAGGGTGAATAAAGAATAGGTGCCATAAGAAAATATCAGAACATGGATTGAGAAGAGCTTATATACTCACAAAAGTCAAGTAAAGGACACAGACAATAATGCACATGATACAGAAAAACCACAAGGGGATAGCATTAAATTTTGGGATGAGCAGGACACAGACAATCACATACGATCATCAAGAGATCAGTACGTAGTAAATGATTATGTGGAGGGTATCTTACTTGATGAATCTAAATGCAAACACCAGGAAAAAGTATTCAAACAAAAAATGCAACATCAAATCACCAAGGGCAGAAGGATGAGCAGAAGGATGAGCAGAAGAACAAGAGTACAAATCAATCCAGTGTGAACAATAGCAAGACAACAGTCACAAGTAGAGTGGACCAACTATTATCTGATGCACAGGAGAACATGGTGAAATTTTAGACTCCAGATCTAAATCAAATAGTGCAGGGAAGGGAGATTCATAGTCAAAGCAAAGATTTGGCATCACAAGAAAATCACAGTTGGTGAAATGTGGAGAGACAGAAAGAAGATCAACAAGCAGGGAATAGTAGTACAAACAATATGGAAAATGAGGCAATCACTCAGAGAAATATAGAAAGAGCAATACAGGAGAAGGAAAATCATGAACTTAATATGGTGCAACATGAACAAGGCATATCAACAAAATCAAAAGTGAATATTGAAGGGGGTAACAGAGATCTCGATGACCATACTTTAGAGCACAATTTGGAGGCAGCTATTAAAGCAAGAGATATTTCACCAAAATATCTTCAAATAGGAGGAGGAAAAGCAAAAAAAAGATATCAAGAGAGACAAGTGTTCCACCTGGGAGTGGAGTTCATACTAGACGGCAGATTAATAAACTTAATAAATCATGATGAATGCTCTTATATGAAATATTAAGTCTGTTAATACCATGAAAGCTTTTACAAGGTTGATAAAACTGAATCAAAGACACCATTTTGGTTTTATAGGATTAATGGAACCTTTTCAAGATCCAGACAAGATAGAGGAATATAGAAGAAGACTGGAAATGGAGCATGCAATAGCTAATATATCTGGTACGATATGGACCTTTGTAGAGGATATTTTTGACTATTACATAATGATGGATCATCATCAGCATTTAACCATTAAATTAAGGGTTAGAGGAAGTCAAGAGGATATGCTAGTATCACTAGTGTGTGCAAAGTGTACTCAAACTGAAAGATTGGCATTGTGGGACTCTATAGAGGATTTATCTACTTTAGTTGATATTCCATGGATGATTAGGGGTGATTTTAATGCAATAACTTCAGAAGATGAGAAATTTGGAGGCCTTCCAGTAACCATCAATGAAATTCAGGATTTCAGAGGTTGCATCCAGAACTGTGGAATATCAGATTTGGGGTTTAGTGGCAGTAAATTTACTTGGTGGAAAGGCCAAAATGATGATGATTGTATTTTTAAGAGATTGGATAGATGTTTGGGTAATTAGCTGTTATAAGCAAAGTACTCTAGTGTGGGTATCAAACATCTGATCAGGAGTGGGTCAGATCATGCTCCTATGTTAATTTCCTACACAGGAGACAATAGAAGCATCAAAAAACCTTTTAAGTTTTTGAATTTTTGGGTAAAGCATGAAGGTTTTATAGAGATGATTAGACAAAATTGGACAGCTGATTTTCTGGCAAACCCATTCATACTTTTTCATCATAAATTGAAAAAGTGAAAGCAGTTTTGGCACAATAGAGTAAAGTAATTTTTGAGAATATATTTCAACAAATTGAAGCTCTTGAAGAGATTATTAAGGTAGAATTAAATAGATATTTACATCTAGAGGAAGATTTTTGAAAACAGAAAGCTGGGATGCAGTGATTTCAGGATTGCTGAATCCATCAGATTTTACACTACTCAGTTTACAAAGGAAGAAGATCCAAAAGATTTTAAAATTCTAAATCATTTACCTAGAATGGTTTTTGAGGAAGATAATTTATGGTTTGAAGCAGAACCAACTAAAGAAGAGGTGAAGGTAGAGGTTTTTCAACTAAATAGTAAAAGTGTAGGAGGACCTGATGGTTTCACTGGTGTATTTTATCAAACTTGCTGGGAAATCATTAGAGAGGATGTTACCAATATGATGAAGGCTTTCTTTTATGGTGCAGAACTGCCCAGGTTTGTTACTCATACAAATTTGGTCTTATTACCAAAGAAAGATATGGTTAACACCTTCTCTGATATGAGACCAATTAGTTTGAGCAACTTTGTGAACAAAATTGTTTTTAGACTGATTCATGAGATATTGATTTCCAAACTATCTAATATTATACCACTCAATCAAGTTGGATTTGTTAAAGATAAAAGTATTGTGGAGAATATAATATTGACTCAAGAAATTGGTTCTGATATAAGGCTAAGAACAAAATAATGCAAATGTTATAATGAGATGGATATAGCAAAAGCCTATGACAGGGTATCTTGTTTTTTTTAACTAAGGTACTTAGGCAGATGTGATTCTCAGAGAAGATTATAGTAATGGTCTATAGTATTATTAGCAATAACTGGTACTCTGTGTTGGTAAATGGGCAACAACAAAGTTTCTTCCAGTCTACCAGAGGAGTAAAGCAAGGGGACCCTCTTTCCCCTACGTTATTTATACTAGCAGCAGAGGTCTTATCTAGGAGTTTAAATGCACTTCATCAGAATGTTCAGCTTAAGGGTTTTGGCATGCATAAATAGAGTCCAAAAATAAATTATCTTGCCTGTGCTGATGACATGATCATCTTTACTTCAGCAGATGTGGTATCTTTGCAAAAAATAATGGGAATTTTGAGGAATCATGAGTAGACTTCTGGTCAAAAGATTAATATGGAAAAAAGGGTTGTCTATATGCATAATAAAGTCATAGGGGACATTAGTATCACAGTTGAGATTGTAACTGGAATTAATAGAAAAGAATTTCTTTTTATGTATCTGGGCTGCCCTATTTATCATTGTAGGAGGAAGAAGGAATTCTTTAATTCTTAAAATCATGAATAGATTACAAGGATGAAAGGGTAAAATGTTATCTTTTGGAGAAAGGGCAATTCTTATTAAACATATGCTTCAAAGCATGCCAATACACATGTTATCAGTTGTTAACCCTCCTAATGGGATCATCAGGCAAATTCACAAGATGTTTGCTCAGTTTTTTTGGAGAAATACTATTGGGGGCAAGAGTAGCCACTGGGTGTCTTGGAATAATTTGTGTGTTTCAACTATAGAGGGGGGCATAGGTGTTAGATTATTTCATGATGTGTCTTTGGCACTTTTTTGTAAACTCTGGTAGAATTTCAGGACAAAATCTACCTTGTGGAGTGCTTATATGACCAACAAATATTGTAAGAAGGATCATGCTATAGTGATACAATGGAAACAGGGGTCACAGACCTGGAAAAGAATGTTAAAAGCCAGGGACTTAATAGAACATCAAATTTGGTGGCAAGTTAGGAAAGGGGATTCATAGTTCTGGTTTGACAATTGGACTGGATTGAGAGCTTTATACTATGTAAATTCAGGAAATACTTATGATGAAAGAATTTAGAATTTCAGAGAAATGGTAGTACAGGAGAGGTGGAATAGGGGAAAATTGATGGAAATACTCTCTGAAGACATTGTTGATCATATAATAGAGAATGCAATCACACCCAAGAAAGAAAAAGATTTTGATAGACCATGATGGATACTAGACACAAGTGGAAAATTTACTATTAAATTAACTTGAGATTTTATTAGGTTAAGGGGACCACAACTGGACAGTTACAAGTTCATGTGGATAAAGGGGTTGCCTTTTAAAATCTCTTTTTTTTCTGTGGAGATGCTGGAAATATAAAATTCCTACTGATGATGTGTTAAAGAAGATGAATATTAATTTGGTGTCTAAGTGTTGGTGTTGTATAAGTCCTAGAGAGAAGACTATGCACCATTTGTTTCTAACATCAGATACAGCTAAAAGGACATGATCATTTTTCTGCAATGCTGCAAGAATAAGCATGAAAGGTGTGCAGCTACAACAATTAATTGTGAACTGGTGGAAGGCACCAGTAACTAACAGATTGAAACAGATATATGCTGTAGTGCCATCAATTATAATGTGGGAACTTTGAAAGAGGAGAAATGATATAAAACATGGGCATAGGAAGGTTAATAGTTCAGTTATTTATCTAGTCTTAATCTCTATTCAAAGACTAGTACTATGCAGGAATCCCTCTATTAGAAATATTCCTACTGGATGGATGGATCTGATTCAAATGTTGGAGGAAGGCAAGGCAAGAGTGAAGGTAACACAAGTTAGATGGAATTTTCCTCCACTTGGGTGGTGTGCTTGCAACACAGATGGTGCTTCTAGAGGTAACCCAAGGAGGAGTGTCTATGATTTTTGTTTGAGAGATGTCGAAGGAAATTTAATATATGCACAGGCTGAGGAAATTGGTTATGCCACAAATATAAAAGCAGAAATTGTGGCTCTTTTGGAAGCCTTGAAGTACCGTAAGCAACAAGAGCTACATAACATCATTTTTCAGACAGATTCTCAAACTATTCAAAAAAAATCTAAAGAATGGAAACCTCCATGGAATATTGCAGGTTGGGTAGAAGAGGTGGATGAATATAAGAGGGATTTGGATGTCATTATCAATCATACCCTAAGAAAAGCAAATAAGTTGGCTGATGCTTTAGCCAATTTTGCCTTAGATGAAGGTCCTTTGCAGTGCTGCTTGTTTGAGGAGTTGAATGTGCAGATGAGAAGGATCCTAAATAGTGATAAGAGTCAAATTCCTTATTTAAGAATTAGGAGATGCTGAAGGAGATGGAGGAAAAAGGAAAAAGGACACTGGAAGAAAGTCAAACCCAAGAGGAGGAGAACGAGGTTGTTTTATTAACTAACTGTTTGTGTATTTTATAGGTGTATGCTATAGGGCTAAAAAACTACAGGGGAAGTGGCAACTGTTGGGTACTATACCTTAACAACAACAACTCAGCTACTAGACGGCAACACAAGTACAAAAGGTCCAAAAATGATAAAGAACAAATAGAGATAGTGTGGGTCTACTTTGTGGTATTAGTACCAAATGTTACTCAATCAAAGGGATACACACTACACCTATTTGTATCAATGTCAATGGAAGGCATATCATACAAGGAAATCCATAGGTCACAACAATCAGAAAAGTAACAACACAGGACAGGCACATATATACTAGGCATAGCTAGTGTTATTCAAATACAACAGATTCAACAGAGGGGTAAAGTACACAATCAAATTCTATGTCATGACCTATTCTATGTCATGACCTAGAAGGAGATTTACAACAGATTCAGGGATATATGTTACGGATAAATGAAAAAAATGATGAGTACAAGGTCCATGAAATTAATGAAGACGAGGAGAAGAGTCATCTTCAGATGAGGATTGGAGTGAAGAAACATCAAAAACCAGCTATATCAGGTGCGAATCAGAAAAAACCCATCAAAGCAACATCATTTGGTCTCTTCATCATCTTCACACCACGACAAAAGAGAAATGAAAAAATGAAGAGTACAAAGTACAGGAAAGGAAAGAAGCCGAGGAGAAGGGCCATCTGCAGATAAGGATTGGAGTGAAACTTGTTTAAGAACAAGGCAACAAACATACATGCAGAGTAAAGAAACATCAAAAACCAGCTATATCAGGTGCGAATCAGAAAAAAACCATCAAAGCAACATCATTTGGTCTCTTCATCATCTTCACACCGCGGCAACAGAGAAACGTTGATGAAGAGAGTGAGAGAAGACACCAACTATTTAGGGTTTCAATTAGAAAAGTAGTTCATATGTTAATAGTTTTTGGGTTTATGTTTTGGGACAGACTCTATTTTGAGATGGACCTGTTGAAACTACATTTATATTTTGTACTATAATAAAAAGCCCAACAGGGTATAATTAATTTTTAAAAAAATATCATTCATAATCTTTCATGGGTCATTCATAAACCTTGGTAATCATTCATAAAGCTTTCATTGAAATCACTTGAAATTCATGATCATAGTTCCTTGAAACCATACTTGAAATATCATATAACATGGGTCATTGAAATTCAACGTAAAATCATGCAATATGATGTAAATTATGCATAATTTAATCAATAACCATGAGATAAATCATAAGTAAGACGACCCAATGCAAATTCATGAAATTAGGGCTTTTAGAAGAAGAATTAATAAGAGAGTTTGAGAAGAACCTTGGGACTCCATGGGTGAAAGGACCCATGGATGAATTCCCACATACCTTGAGTTTTAGAAGCCCTAAATTGCTCTTGACTTGGGAACTTGACCTTGAATTTCTCTTTGAATTGCTTTATCATGTGGTGGGTTTTGATTGTCGATGATGCCTACCAGTTCGTGTTGTTTGTACTAATATTATTCTTGCTATACCACTTGGCAAAGTCTGGTTGCAGAGTTAATAATGTTTCTTAAGTGAAGACGACGATGATCTCCAACAACTTTTACTTCTCTCTGCCTACGATAGAAGCTGTGTCTACTTTCTTTTATGTTTTTTTAAAATTATTCTTAGAATCTCTTATACCTACTAGACTAGTTCCTTGAGAGGATGTTCTTGATATTTTAAAAGGATTTTTATAGTATTTTCAAGGTTGAAATAAAGGTTGAAGTTGAGATTCTTTCTATACTATTTATAAAAGTGTCATAGTGTTTTTACTTATTCCGCATGACCTGTTTTAAAATGGGTGGAAGAGCTCTTTAATATTGGTGTTAGAGTAGATACCTGCACAATCTGATTGATTGGATCATGATTGGGGCGAATCTAGGAGAATGGAGGGTGTTCACCTAAATTCATTCAATAAAAAATTACACTACACACATACAGTATTTTTTTATTATTTATGTACATATATAAATTTTGATTTTCTTTAACCAAAAAATATAGATTGATTCAGCAATTTAGGAGTTCAAAATTTACTTGAAGTTCAAATTTCAAAGTGGTCAGTCAAGTTCAGGTCGATAAAAAAAATTCAAAGAATTTTTTTTTTGAGTTCTTTTTAAATAACACAATAACAAAATGCATCATTTGAGGTTCAAACCCCTATCTTTATTATGACAGGATCTATTTCTACCATTAGATCATTGAAGCTTATTTATTTAACATTTTGTTGTTTTAATTTATACTCTTAAAAAAAGAAATCGTTAAAAAAACCAACCTCCATTTTTTATACAAAAATGAGCTCAAAGATGTTGGTATTTTGCAATTTGTTTTTATTTTTTTTTAAAAAAATGACTTATGGAGGTGTCGATATTTTGCCAAAATTCTTTTTAAAAGAAATCGAACTTCGAAGGTTGATTTGTGTTTTCTTGATTTTTTGCGTTAAAATACCAACTTCTAAAGATCGATTTTGTGTTTTGGGGATATTAAAAATACATGTTTTTAAAATCAATTTTAGGAAATGTGAATATGCTTAAATAAAAAAAAAGGATCAGACAAAACAGAAATTCGCGAAATTAATTGATTATCTTTTGCAAGTCGAAATTAAAAATATAAATATAAACTTTTTATGTTGAAAGTAAATAAAATAGATGAAATTGTTTCTTCGTATAAATATTTCATCATGAAACTACCACGAAGCTGGAAAATTTACGATTTTTTTTAAAATAAATTATATTTCACTTTTGTGATCAGCTTAAATTGGTTAAAATAAATAATTAAAGATTCTTAAAATAGGAATATTTTAAACAATTTTTATATTTGTAAATGATAATCAATAAATATATGGCCACTTAATTCCTAATATTGAAATATCTTAGGGTGTGTTTGGTAAGGAAAATGTTTTCCATGGAAAATATTTTCCTAGAAAATGTTTCTTTGGAAAATAAGTTGGTTTCTAACTTACTTTCTTATTTTTGGTCGGTGAATGAAACATATTTTTTGATACTAGACACGAGACCCTACCCTAACTCAAGACCCAACCTCGATCCCGACCCCAGACCCGAGACTCGAACCCAACCCTCGAGACCCGATCCAAGATTCGACCCTGACCCCGACCCACATACGAGACCCGACTTCGACCCCGACCTGAGATCCGACCCCAACCTCCGACATCTGACCCCGACCCTGATCCAAGACACGGCCCAGATCCGAGAACTGACCCTGACCCCCAACACTCGACCCGAGACTCGATCAAGACCCTGACCAGAGACTTAAACCTAATTTTGATACGATCCCGACTCCGAATTGAGAATCGACCCTAACCCCCCGACATGAGACCCAAAAAGTGACCCCAACCCTAACCCGAGACCCGACCTCGACTAGAGACCTCACTCCCGACACCCACTCGAGACCCGATCCCGACCCAACACTCAACCCCGGCCATGACCCAAGTCCCAACCCCCGACACCCAACCCGAGATCCGACCTCGACTTCGACCCAATACCAAATTTCGACCCCCACCCTAGAATCGACCCCCATCCAGATGTGACTCCGATCCAAGACCCGACCCTGGCTGTCAACACTAGACCCCAACTTGAGATCGAACCCCAAACCCCAACAACCGACTTGAGACTCAACCCCGACCCAAGACCCAACCCTAACTCGAGACCCGATTCTCGGCTCAACTCGACCACCACTCGAGACTTGATCCCAACCCTGACTCGAGTCCCAACCCTTGGCACCCGACCCGCTCCCATTTGTCGATCTAGACCTCAATCCGAAATTGTCTCCCGACTTAGTTTTCGACATTCAAATTAGGACCTGAATTTTGAATCGCGACTGGACTCCGGCTCCCAACTAGAGACCCGACTACCGAACTTTGATCCAACCTCGACACCTGACTAAAGACCCAACTGCCAAACTTTGATCCAACCTAGACATCGACACTCGACTTTCGATTTCCAAACCTTAATTCAACACTAACACTTGAATCAAGACCTAACTGCAAAATTAGGACTCGATTTCAAATCGGAACTTGACCTCGACACCCGATTCGGGGCATAACTTTCGAAATAGGATTCGACTTCAACATCCGACCCAACAATCGATTTGGGACCTAAACCTAACACCTAACATGAGACACGACCTCAACTCTCAATCCAAAATCCAACTCCGACACCCGACTCAAAACCCATCCCAGCACCTGATTCGGGACCTAACCTCGACATCCGGCACAGAATTCGATCTCTAATTCCAACTCAATATTCGACTCCAACTCAATTCAAAATTTGAGAGTTGAGTCTCGAATCAAGGTCGAAAGTGGAGTCTCAAATCGAGAATCGGGAGTCAGATTCAAGATTAGTGTCGAGAATCGATACCCTATACTTAAGTTAAGATGGAAAGTTGAGGTGTGAGGTTCAAAATGATTTTGGAAAATATTTTTCTTACTTTTTTAAGGGAAGTTATTTTCCTTAAAATATGAGGAAAATAAGTTGATTTGGAAAATATTTTTCAAACATTTAAGCCAACCAAACATGATAAAATTAAAAAATATTTTTTGAAAAATAGTTACCACACACCTGTAGTCTTAACTTACTTTCCACGAGGAGAAAACGAAGAAAAACATCTATCTATTTATCTATATATATATATATATATATTATGATAATATTTTTTAATAAATAAACTAATGTGTATATATAATTATAAGTAATATAATGTAACCTAGCTAATATTCTATATGATGATTGAGGTTATAGGGAATAACGTGTTAAACACGCTTATAGAGACTAGTATATAAGATATGCATTCTGTTTCTACTAATATAAATCCTACAATGGCCAGTCACTCTACAATGCTAATAATTAGCAAGAAATTACTTGTATCTTTCCTCCTCATTTACATGGTGGTGACACCACCACCGGCTAAGGCGGCGATGATGACATGCGATACTATACACAATATTATGCATCCGTATTGCCATGGATATGCATTGTTAGGTGGAAAATTTCCATCAGAATGTTGCAGCGAGCTGAAATCTCTTATTTCTAACATAACTATCACTGCAAACCGTCAAAGCGCATGTTCGTGCATGAAACGTTTAGCTTACACCAAAAAACAAGTAAATCGTCTGGCTACTATCCCGGCGAAATGTGGTGCCAACCTTCCTTTCAAAATCGGCAAGAATGTTGATTGCTCAAAAGTGAAGTAAAGAAAAGGGTGACTTAGTGGTCACTCTTTCTATATTGTAGCATCTGAGCTACAAAAAAATTTAAAAATAATGTTTTCCTTGTTGTGATCTATGTGTATATCATAGGGAATCACCACAAATAAATTAAATAATGATATGTTGTATATTTATGATAGAATAAAACGGAACTCTTATAGTTCTCTATCTATGAGGAATTTTTTACATTCTTTAAATTCCATATGAAATAGAAACCATTTTAGTTCAATTTTCTTGAATTTGAAAGGGAAGTGATCAAAAATATTTTTTTAAGTTTTCATGAAAAATTTTCATTTGCAAAGATTTAGTTGTTGGCCGCCCAGTTTGAAATTCGACAGTTCAGAATCAGGGAGGCGCGGCTTCCCTGGCTCTCTCCGTTTCATACAAAGACCTCTCTAACTCAGCGAATTTGCTCCAAACATAGCAATTTTCTGGTGACCATTCTAAGTACTTCTCATAAAGCTTTCTACAACGATCTGTGTTCCCAAAATGCAGCTCTATCTCAATGTACTTCTTAATATCTTGTCTATAGTGGCGCGCCGCACCACTGCAGCACCAAGCCTGAAATTTCTGAAATCTGGAAAATGGGCTTACCTGGGAGGGCCTTATACTTGACTTCGTTTGTAATTTGGACCCTTATAATTACGACTTTGCCAACTGAACCCTTAAACTCTCTGGAACGCAATATTTTATACCTCTTTCTCATCCGATGTGTAAGCGTGTAGTACACTCATTTTACACGAGGAATTTCACATCATTTTTAGTGACACATAAGATATTAGATGTTAAAAAAGAAAAAAGAAAAAAAAGATGTTTTTCTAGATTCTGAAAATGTTGAAAATTATGTTCTTCACATTACAAGTTCACAAACACAAACCTAACAAACCCTCATCATAATTTTGAATTAATTTCATAAATTCACAAAACTCATTTATTGTTCTTCAAGCTTCCTCAAGCTTATCAATAAAGTTTTTTAATTTTTCAATATTTAATACACCCTTCACATTATACATACAAGATTCAAAAGATACTCACACAATTAAAAAATTTGAGGATGAAAATGTGGCAGCCAGAAAGGTATTGATTTGCAGCAAAAAAGTGATGTTTTTGAGAGAGCATTTAGAAATGGAGATAAAAGGTTTGGTTTGGGGGGGGGGGGTGATGTTAAGAAGAAGAAGAGGAAGAGGAGGAGGTAGGTATGATGGGTGGATCCATAGAAGAAGAAAAAAGTGGGATGGGAAGAAGAAAGTTGGGGGTTGGGTGTGGGTGTAGAGGGGGGGGGGGGGGACGAGGGGTTGAAGGCTGAAAGAAGAAAGGTTCTTTTTTTTTAAGTTCAATTTTTTTTTCAATTTTTTAATGTAAAATATTTTAAACTCACTGCTTTAGAAAATGACGCATTTTTTCAACTAGCAATATTAATATCACATAAGTTCAGTCAATTAACAGAGAGGTTTAAAATATTGTGTTTTGGTGAGTTGAAGGGTCCAACTTACAAACGAAATCAAATACAAAGATCTCCAGTTCTTTTCATCAATACAGAAAATGATTTTGATCCATAAATGTCATAGCCCGAAATCTTATTAGGCCATGAGGGCATTCCATCATTCTCAATTGGCGAACCCCATTAATTTATTTATCATTTAAGATGAGTTTAAAAAGGAAATGAGCGGAATTTTAAATAAACCTTATGAACTAAGCAACTCGTATCCTAAAGTCATAACAAGGGCAAAAATAGAAAGCAACTTCCAGACAAAAGTAAAAGACGATCTAATATTCAAATACAAGTCTAACACTAAAGCTTAATGTGTCTAGATGGAATAAAGGCAGTAGTACACACATGCCAGTTATGTTGGTTGGTCATGACCCATGGAAGACTCTCGAGATTATACACTCGGCAAGGATGATCTTCACATACCAGTGCAATGCTCTAGATAAACTCTATATATTAATAAATTCACTCAATACACACAATCTCCATGTGTTAGTGCGCATGGTCTCAAACACACTTTACAACAATATAATTGTAACAACCCTTCTGCTCATTAAGGGCGAATTTATTTGTAAAAGAAATCGAGTGAGGTTGGAGATTTGAAATTTTATGCTAGGCTAGACTCGAATGAAATCTGAGCAAGATGAGGTCTAGAACAATTCGGAAAAAAGATTGGGAAAAACAACTAAGTAGAGTTTGTATTTTGTAATGATCCAAAGATCATTTTTGAAAATTCATAAAAAATTATTGTTTTACCCTTTTTAAGTTGTTCAAGTCATGTTTGATTAGTATATGAGGCTAGATTTAAAATTGGATCGAAAAGTTGAGATTTTATGAAGTTTTTGAGTTTTGGAGGCTTAAAAGTTAAAATGATTGACTTTAGTCAATAATTAGAGTTCTGAGTTTCGGAATGGAATTTTGTCAGTTCCATCAGCTCTGAAACATGAATTTTTGGTTAATAGGACTATTGGCTCAGGTCTTGAGGTATTTCGATGAGTTCTGGAAGAATTTTGGTGTTTTGAAAGTTGAAAGCATAAGATAATTGACCTGAGTCAACATTTGGTGATAGCGAGCTCAGAATGAAATTCTGAGAGTTTAGTTAGCTCCAAAAATGGTTCTTGGTTTACATGGACTGTTGGTTTGGGTCCCAAGGCTTTTGGTTTGATTTTGAGCCATTAGACGAGATGCATGAAAAGTTAAAGTTATAGTTTGACTTTAGTTAAAATTTGAGGTTAGAAAGATCATTTTTGAGTTTTGATGGTTCCACTAGGTTAGAATGGTGATATTTGGTCTAGTTGAAAGTTTGGTTCAGTTCCCAAAGCTTTTGGATGAGTTTCATGTCATTATTTAGAAATTAGAGATTCTTAAGTTAAAATTGAATTTTGTCAACATTGGGTTAAAGTAATCCTTTTGGGGTGTTTTGATGGTTTCTTTGAGTCCAAAATACTATTTCCAAGTTAGTAGCATATTTCATTTGTGTTAGGGAGGTTCTAGATGAGTTTCAAGTGAGTTTCTAAACTTTTTGGGTGCTTTGCCACTGTTTCAGCAAATTATGCCAACTAAAAGGCTCATTATTAGTTTTAAGCATCGAAAAATTATTCTGAAACTTCTAAAAGTTTAAGCATGATTTATAGGAGTGATTGTGTAACACCCCAAAATTTTTCGCCAAGATACGAACCATTCTTCATATGCGTATTGGCTCAAACTCGATGAATTATAATTGTATATATGAGTTAGGATCAATTACTAAGTATTTAAAGTGTATTAGATGTGGTGTAAGATCATAAGGGATCTCTAACACTAAGTCAAGTACAAAAAATTTCTATCAGCTATATTTTTATATGAGTCCATATAAGGGTCAACCTCAAACGATCATATCTCCTAGAATATAACGAATTAGGTGGCCTATAACCTATCTTATTAAAGGTTTTTGAGTCTTCTATACAATTCCACCAAGATTACATTTTTGGAGTTTGGAGTAAAAAGTTATGTCCAGTTAACTATGGGGGAACAACTCCGCGATGCGGACTTGTTCCACCCTAGTTCAAATTTTTTGCACATTTTCAATATTTGTGAGAGGTTTTTTGGTTTTTTTCCTACCTTTCCCAACATAACTCACTACATTTTGGGAAACAAATCTGCCTCTTATCAGCTCCCAAAGAGGTATTCCTCTCATTCACCTTAGGAGCTTTGAGAGAAGAAACTAGAAAGTAGAAGAAGAGCTTAGATTCAATATCTACAAGCTAGATCCTTGGTTTTCGGTGAGATAATCTTCATTCCAGGTATGTAAGGCTACTCCTAACGTGGATTAAGTTCATCCTCGTGCCCTACATCTTTATTGTGTTACATTGATTGATCTTTGAGGTTCCTTGAGTTGATTTCTTGCGTTATCTATAATTTCTATTGAGTTTTTATATATAAATTCTTATGTATTAATGATGTCCTTGAGTTGAGTATTTGTGGTATACATTCATGTCTTCATTCATATGAACCCAAATTGAGATTTCCTTTTTTTTAAACTATGCAGTGATGGAGTTTTTAAAACATGATTTGTGAAGCTTTTGAATCTGAAAGAGTTGAGTTTGAGGAGTTCCATAACTGCCATTTTGAGTATGAAAGAGTTGAGAATTTTTATATGTTCTTTTAAAATATATATTTGAGAATGAGTTGAGTCTGAGAATTTTTTAAATTTTGTAATTTTGAACATGAGTATTTTGAGTATACATGATTGTTTGAGATAAATTTTTTGGAAGGTATGAATGAGTTTGAGAAGTCTCTTAATTATTATTTTGAACATGAGTATGTTGAGTATAAACGAGTTGAGCATTATTACATTATAACATCTATTTTGAGATTGAGTTGAGGAGATAAAATTATGTTTTAAATGCATTCATTGAATTAAGATTGTATCAATTTTAAAGAAAAGAGATAAGTTGAGAAGAGTTAAATTTTGAGCTAAGTCCAAGAGAGACTAAATGAGTATTTTAAGTATTTTACTCACTTGATGTATATCAGCATAATAGAGTATTTTGGGAGTAGTATTGAGAACCGATATGGGGTGAGCCCATAAACTACGTAGCCAGCGTAGGATAGAGGTTATGCCTCTAAGTCCCAAAACGAAGGACTTGAATGATTCTGAATCTAGTGAGTTCGAGCGTCCTTTATCCTGGCAAGGTATTAGACGACTATGGCAACTACAGTTCTTAAGCGTTGTATCATCACTAACTCATAAGTGATGGTTGTCGTTTAGAGAAACTCCCCAAGAGAAAAATCTTATATTTATATATATTGATTTGCATATCTTACTTGCATATCATTTAAAGCATTGTACTATTTTACTTCATGCTTTATTGAGTTGAGTCATTTCGGAGTGAGTCTCTTGAGTTGAGTTGCATGAGGTTGAGTATTGTTGATTATGTTCCTTTTCAGCTATTTTACATACTTGTATATTCCATGTAGTGATGCATTTTGGCCTGCATCGTTTTATGATGCAGATTCAGGTGCTAGAGATCATCAACAGGCACTCAGTTGAAGATCTATTTCCTTCATGATAATGGTGAGGCCTCCTTGTTTCGGAGGAATCATATTTATTCCATTCGCTGCTTATGAGTAGTTTATTTAAGGTAGTTGTGGGCTTGTCTCGGTACCTTCTTGATAGTGATAGAGATTTTATAGACATAAATTGAGTAGATCGAAGATGAGGTCCCCTTTGAATATTTTTTTTTGCAAAATCTATGACTTATAAAATTGAGTTGAATTTTAATATTGTTTATTTGAAATTATTTCCTTATCGAGTATTGATTGGTTAGCCCATTTGAAAGTCTCCTTGTTATTGAATTGAATCTTCCACTGAATGATTGAATGAGTGATCAGGTCAAGTGGTTCGCTCGGAAGCCAGTAATGATTTTTGAGTGCCGACCACGTCTAGGGTACCCTCCCGAGGTGTGACAGATTAGTAAAGTTTGGTGTATTTTCACTAATCAAAGATTGGACTTTTATCGTAAAATATGAAATAATTGGTTATCGAGTAGAAATAATATTTGAATGGGCAAACGAGCACAAAATAGAATTTTGATTGAACGAGCAGGTCTATATCATTATTTAAGACATATAGAAAAAGAATCGGAGTATTTCGCTACCATATGAGGAAGTTACGGCTCTCTAAGTGAAAATTTAAGTTGTTGGTTTCTGGTGCAAAATATTGTTGTACATGTATATAAATTTCAGACCATTTTCATTTGATATTTTGAACATATTGGGAGTCCTAGAGCTCAAAATGGAGTGATTCTTGCATCTTTCTTCTCTATTTAATATGGGAGTTCGTATCTGATCCTCAATTCGGTGTTCTCTCATAATTTCTTTATCTGGTTTTGTTTTCCTATCCATAAATTTCTTAGAAAAAATGGGTTTTATCAATTTGGACTCTGTTTTCTATCAAAAAAGGTATATTTAGGATTTTTATTATAGCATAAACTTATTGATTCATCAATTATATTCATCATATTAACCATGTATAATGGGGGGTTTTCCAATAAAGTTAAAGTTTGATAAATTGAGGATTTAAAGATCGATTTTATCTCTGTTTTCGATGAAATTTCATATTTGAACTTTTCTAAGCATCGATAAGATATTTTTCAAAAAATAATTCAGATTTGAGTTGGGATTTCATATTCAGATATCTGAGGTTTTTCTCAAAAACATAGATTTTAGTAAGATTGGGATTTTGGACTTATTTTTTACTCTTTTTCGAATTGATTTTTACTGGTGAGTTCCAAATCCTTTGGGTAGCGTAATTTTATACAAACTTCTAGATTTATCCCTAATTTCTTAGGAATGAATTTTGGGTCATTTTGGACCCAGTCTTTAAAGAATTATGATTTGAGTGTTGTTGTTCTTGTATTTGTAATTCCATATTTGAATAAATTATTTCTTGTGCTCTGATTTTTGTTATTATCTATTACTTTTGGTACTTCTATACTCTGATTACTCTATTTTATCCGTAAAGCTTTCATTATTATTTTTTCAAATCGCTTCGAATTTCTTAGCCTTATTTGACCTCTTTTTATGCTTTTTTGAGTCGAGGTCTTTCGGAAATTGCCGTCCTACCTTGGTAGGAGTAAGGTCTGTGTACACTTTACCCTTCCCAGACCTCACATTGTGGGATTTCACTGAGTTGTTGTTGTTGTTGTTGTTGTATTGTTCTAGATGCCCAATGGAGAGGAAAATCTCAAGTACCAGATTGATTGACTGTTTGTATGAGACAAGTGGACCTCTTAACTCTTCGTTAAGTGTATGAACCTTGTATGACATTGTATGCTTGTGAGTAATGGGAATTGGTGAAGGGTTTCATATATTTTATGTATTGCTAAATAATGAAAAAAATTTGTGATGATGGTTTAGGGTAAAATAAGAATCTTGTTGGTATAGTGATATTAAATGTGACTTGAATGCTTGGTTGATTACACTGATTCACTCGATGAAGTGCCTTGATTAAATTGTGAATGGTCATTGGTATTGTAATTTCATCCATGTGTTGATTAATTGAACATGTATATTTGCATTGATACTAAGGCACTGTGATGATGGGCACTACGTGATGTTGATGAAAAAAGAGGAAACCAAGAAGGGATGTATGATTTTGAGAGATGTGTCTTACGCCGCAATGGATATTATAATTTAAAGGGACGTGTCACACACTGGGATGGATTCTATTATAGAGGATCATGTCGCACGCAACGATAGATGCATGGAAAAATATGTCTCCCATAGGTTTCGAACTGAGATTTAACGGGTGTGTATCGTTAGAACAGACATGCATCACTCTATATGACATATATTGCACTACATAGCATTGCACTTCTTCCTTGTATTGCTAGTTTTTAAGCAACGATAGTGTCTTTTTATAGTTTTTCTACTGGGTTAGATAAGAAATTAGTTAAGTCGAGAAAAAAAGTAAAATCAAGCTAAGTGTTGCTAAAGGAGAACTCTGATAGCAAACTTGACGGGCCGTAAGACTTGTGACGGGCCGTTAGGTTAACTCACACTTGCAGAAAAATTTCAACCTTCTAAAGTTTGGCTGACGACAAAGATGACGAAGCATCCGACCTAGCGTCACACTTGTAGAGTTAAGTCTATTTTCTGAAGTTTAATTGACAGAGGAGGCGATGGGTCGTCAGGCGCAACGTCAGACTTGTAGGGTCACAACTGGTCTCTAAAGATCATATGATGGTCAAAATGATGGACCATCACACTAGTGACGGACTGTTAGTCCAAGCGTTAGACGAGCCTCGAGAATTCAACTTTCTTATTTTTAAATTCAAATTTTCTAGAACTATAAATAGTATTTTTATCTTTTTAGAGTTTATTTTATCATCTTGTTTTTAGCGAAGAATACAGTACCGCTTGAGCAAATTCTGAACGAGACTCAACATTGGTTTATTGAAATCAAAGTGTTGATTGCCTTTAACTTTTATAAGTAATTCGTGAATGAATGCAATTATATCTTTATTTCAATAATAATGAGTGGCTAAACTCCATAATCAAGGGTTGTGGAATCCATGAAGACTTGACCTAAAAATAGGGCTTTTATGGAATGAATCGCGCGTTGTGTATGTATATCTTATTATCTCTTTCATCTTAATTGACGTATAATGATTGCAAATATTAGAATCTGTCTAAAGTTTAACTTGTTTGAGTAAAAAAGGCTAAAACTTAGAAAAGAAATTAATAACAAGGATTCGAGATATTAGACTCATCTAATGATTAATGATGTAGCAAGATTAACCAATTTAGTATTTGTCTCTTGAAATGATTGAAACACTTAGCATGAGTTTGATATGCTGATATACTAACAACGCGATATAAAATCTGTAATTAGCCCAAAAATGGTCAAACAGTCTTGGTGAACACAATCCTAGTTAATTATATTTGTTGATTATAAATTAAACAATACTGCTAATTGTTAGTTGCCGAAAAATAATTTTTAAATCAAATTCAATAATTTCCCATATTTCCCATTTGTTAATAGTCAAATAATCGCATATGGCTTAGTTCTCACCTAATTCCGTGTGGGATTCGACCCCAACCTAGTTGGGTTCTTTATTTGACAATGACTGATTTATACTTCTTAACTGAGGTGTAAGTTTGGGTGTATCACTAATGTGAAGAAATTAGTAGGATGAGATGTAATACAAATTTTATTGCATTAACACACGCCACCTATGTTGGTATCGTTACCCATGAAAGATTCGCGATCTTATATACTCGGCCAGGATGGTATTGGCATACTAGAGCAACGATCTCGATAAACTCTATATATTAATAAATTCATTTAATACATACCATCTCCACGTGTTTGTGCACATGATCTCAAACACACTTTACAAAAATATAATGTTCGTAATGCATGAAATGTTATGTTAATGTATATGGTATATATATGAGAAAAAACATCAACTACATTTGTCATTCCTTTATGTAATGATCGTGACGGTCATTTTTGATAATTTTCACAAAATGATCATTTTATCCTTCCCAGTTGTTGCACCGAGTCATGTTTGATCACTATTTGATGTTGATTCAGTGAAATCCATGTAAAGTTAAGATTTTTTGAAAGTTTTGAGTTTTGAAGGCTTAAGTTGTCATATAATAGTTTTTGACGTCTTTCAGATTTTCGAGTATCGAAATGGATTCCATCAATTACATCAGCTCCGAAATATGGAATTCAGTCTAGAAAAGTTGACGAAATCAGAATTGGAGTGATATCATGGAATTGAGGTCCTAAGTTTGAATGTGTTGAGTTTTTTATCCTAGATTTGACTTTGGTCAACATTTAGAACTCGGATGCTCGAAATGGAGTTCTGAAAACTACGTTGGATTTGGGAGGATGATTTTAGGCCTAGAAAGAGTTTCAATGTATTTTTTGGGAGCTTCGAGGGCATTTTGGTATTTTTGAGTCTTAAACTAGTTTGGTTGTGACTAAATGAATTTCAGGTTAAGGAGACCTCAAATTCAAATTTCAACGGTTCCATTGCTAAAACATCGATTTAGTAGGATAGCATATATGGTTTGTATGTTCGAAATTTCGAACAAATCCTGAGAGTCCACTCAGAAGTTTGAGAAGTGGATGATTTTTGAGATGTTGATATCTGGTGCAGCCTTCGCTTTTACAAAAGGAGCATCACAAAAGCGACATCCGTTTAAATAAGCTCCCTGGAGATTTTGCGACAATAGACACTTAGAGGGGCCTCGATGACAGTCACAAAAGCGACAGTCGTGAAACCGACCCTGTGTCGCTTAAGCGACACCTGGAAAGGGTTTAGTTTGGGTTTTACCCCATTCCTCCATTATTGGGACCCTAGACCTCGGGATAGGATATTTTAAGGTGATTTTTCAAAGCTTGTTGATTGGGTAAGTGCTTTTAACCAAGAATCTTCATTGCCCATCAATTAAATTATAAGTTCAACTTCGAATTTTTGATTTTGAACTTCAAATTGTGGGATTTTTCAAGAACTCGAGGTCTTTCTTATAATGGTGATTATGAATTGATTTTAGGCTCGTTTTCAAAATGGTTTTGCGCCAATGAGTTCCAAATACTTTAAGAAACATTTTTATATAAAAATCTCCATATTGAGTCCCATTTTTCAGAATCAAATTTTTGAGCCATTTTGACCCTTTTTTTTGAATTTCATAATTTTGGTGTCTTTAGTTCCAGAATTTGATTGTAACCATTGTTTGATTAGATTGTGGTGAGTTAGACACTATTCGAAAGGGAAAGGCTCAAGTGTGTGATTGATCAAGTATTGATTAAGGCAAGTGAACTTCTAAACCTCTGTAAATCTGCTAGAACTCTAGAATTTCCTTTTGTATGTATGTTGAGGAGTAATGGAAATGAGGTTTGGTACTTTAGTCATGTGAATTATCCTTAATGAAAGAACTAAATAAATAAAAAGGCAATGTGTGTTATGATTCTGATATGAAACATGAATTTCTTGACTTGAAATTAATGTGAATTCGATGAAATGCTATGACAGCCCTAATGTGATTATGAACTTAATGAAATTGTCATTTGCTCATTATTGATAGTGGAAATTGGCTTGAAGTACTTACTCACAATTGATCCTAAGTATGTGATACAGGAGTAAATGGAGACTTTGCTGACTTATATTGATGTGAATGATGTAAATATTGGTGTTGATATACTACTGACATTATGACATGAATTATCTTGATATGGATTGCGTTGTGGTTGTGAACACTATTATATTCTCATTATTTGTATGAACATGCTTATTTGCATTGGTTCTAAAACACTATGATGAGACTTGATTGATGCTAATGTCGATGGGAAATGGTTTTGGTGATTGATGATTATGGCGATGGAAAATTATTTTGGTGATTGATGATTATGCCGATGAGAAATGGTTCTGGTGGATACATGGAATTGGTGCGTCTCTATGGGTTTTGGTCTGAGTTACAGCGGATGTTTATCATTAGGACAGACATGCATCACTTTACTTGGAATCACATTGCTTGCATTATATCTGATTTGTCATCATGAAGTTGTATATATAACCCTTGTTGTCTCTGTGGTTGACATACTTCATTTTGATAAGATTTATTTGGTGATATTGATGAGCTATTGTTGATCTACGTGCCATATGAAATGTGTACTCTAGATTAGGCTGATTTATGTGCAGATTTGTAGTTGAGGAGGTTCGGTTGGGGATGAAAGGAGTTGTAGTGTTCTATTAGATTCACCGTGTTTTATTAGTTGGCTTGCTGAGTACCGTATTGTTTGGTACTAACTCCTTGCTTCTACACTTGTGTAGGATTCGAGCCCGAATCGTGAGAATTATTGCTAGAGGGTTATTGTGACCCTAATTCACTTCAAATACACCTCAAACACTGAAGAATCAATCATAACAATTATATTACAATAGAATTTATTGGGTTTGGGCCTATACGCATACAAAGAATGGTTCGGGTCTTAGCGTAGAAATATTTAGGGTGTTACATATCTCCTCCTTGGGATCATTCGTCCCCGAATGATTACCAAGCTAAGAATTTACCCAAGGCATGAATACATCATCAAAACTCAAAAGAATCTAATCTAAGATTAACTCACTCAATTTCTCAACTCAGGAAAGGGACTAATTGAAACATAAGAGTAGGAATAGTACCTTTAACATCGATACTAGGAGAAACAAATAAATGCGGGTACTTGGCTTTCATATTCTCCTCGGCTTCCCACATAGATTCCTTAATGAATTAATTTATCCATAGAACTTTAACTGAATTAACCTCTTTGGTCCTCAATTTATGAACCTGTTGATCAAGAATTTGGATGGAAATCTTCTCATAGGATAATCTATCTTTCACTCCAATGTTTTTTGTAGGAACAATGAGTGAAGGATCTCCCAAGTATTTCTTAAGCATAGAAATATGGAACACTAGATGAATGACATCTAACTCTAGTGGAAGATCTAACTCATAGGCGACGTTGCCAACTCTCCTTATAATCTGGTAAGGACCAATGTATCGGGGACTCAATTTTTCTTTCCTCCTAAATCTCACAACTCCCTTCATGAGGGAAACTTTTAGGTACACCCAATCATTTACTTCAAACTCCAAGTCTCTCCTTCTAACATCAGTGTAGGACTTCTGACGACTTTGCACAGTCTTTAACCTTTCTTGGATAATCTTCACTTTTTTCATAGCTTGATGAACCAAGTCTGATCCAATCAACTCAGCTTCACCAACCTCGAACCAACCAATTGGTGATTTATACCTCCCTCCATAAAAGCCTCATATAGAGTCATTTGAATGCTCAAATTAAAGCTATTATTGTAAGTAAACTCAATAAGTGAAAAGTGGTCATCCCAATTACCTTTGAAGCCGATAACATAAGCTCTCAACATATCCTTAAGGGTATGAATAGTACGCTCTGCCTAACCATCTGTCTGAGGATGGAAAGCGGTTCTGAGATTTACCTTCGAACCCAAACCTTTCTAAAATGACTATTAGAACTGAGTAGTGAATTGAGCTCCCCTATCTGAGATGATAGACAATGGAACCCCATGAAGTTTGAAAATTTCTTAAAGGTACAATCTAGCGTAGTCCTCTACGGTGTCCATAGTCTTAACAGGTAAAAAATGGGTTGATTTGGTCATCCTGTCCACAATCACCCAAATAGAGTCGTACTGTCTGCGGGATCGTGATAAACCTATAATAAAGTCCATATTTATCATCTCCCACTTTAATTCTAGAATCTCAATGTTCAGAGCCACTCCACAAGATCTTTGGTGCTCAACTTTGACTTGTTGGCAGTTCGAGCACTTGGAAACAAGCTCTGCTATATCTCTCTTTATTCCACTCCACCAATATACTTCTCTTAAGTCATGGTACATCTTTGTAGAACCTGGATATATAGAATACCTTGATCTATGGGCCTCTGCCATAATTCTTTCTCGAATGTTATCAACACTTGGAACACACAACCTCCCTTGATGCCTCAATACTCCATCTCCTCCTTTGGCAAAAGCCATTATCTTCTTCTTGTGGACATCATCTTTTAATTAGAGGAGAATGGGATCTTGATCTTGCTTTTCTTTTACCTCTACAACTAGATATGATTCTGCACCATTCCGAACAATGGTACCACCATCACTAGCATCAATAAGTTGAACTCCCAAACGTGCAATCCTATGCAGCTCTTTAGCCAACTCTTTGATTTCCTCTTCCACATGGGCATTTCTCCCCATAGATAACATGCTAAGAGCATCAGGAACAATATTAGCTTTACCTGGGTGGTAGAGAATGCTCATATCATAGTCCTTGAGCAGCTCAAGCCATCTCTTCTACCTCAGGTTCACCTCTTTCTGAGTAAATACATACTGTAGGCTCTTTTGGTCTATGAACACGTCAAGATGCATGCCATAGAGATAATAACGCTAAATCTTGAGGGCGAATACTATGGCTGCCAACTCAATATCGTGAGTTGGGTAGTTCCTCTCATGAACTTTAAGCTGCCTGGAAGTGTAGGCAATAACCTTACCCTTCTGCATCAATACACAATCCAATCCAACTCTGGACGCATCACAATAGATAACAAATCCATTTGTTCCCTTAGATAGGGACAAAGCTGGAGCAATAGTCAGCCTTGTTTTCAGCTCTTGAAAACTTTTCTCGCAAGCTTCTGACTATTGAAACTTAGCCTTCTTCTGAGTCAGCTTAGTCAATGGAGATGATATAGATGAAAATCCCTCAACAAACCTCCGATAGTAACCAGCCAAACCCAAGAAACTTCTTATATCTATCGGGGATATAAGCCTAGGCCAGTTCTTTACTACTTCAATCTTCCTTGAATCAACTCGTATACCCTAACCGGATACAATATGTCCTAAGAATGCCACAAAAGTAAGGCAAAATTCACACTTTGAAAACTTAGCGTACAACTCCCTATCTTTGAGAGTCTGAAGAATAATTCTAAGATGATTGGCATTCTCCTCCTCATATCTGGAGTAGACCAGTATGTTGTCGATGAACACAATCATAAGGATATCCAAATACTGTTTGAGCACTTGATTCATCAAGTCCATAAATGTTGCAGGATCATTAGCAAACCAAAAGACATAACAAGAAACTCGAAGAGACCATATCGGGCCTAAAAGCGGTCTTTGGGATATCACATTCTCTCACTTTCAATTGATGATAGCCTGATCTGAGGTCTATGTTTGAGAAACAAGTGGCACCCTGAAATTGGTCAAATAGATCTTATATTCTGGGAAGGGGATACTTGTTCTTTATGGTGACCTTGTTTAGTTGACAATATTCAATGTACATTCTGAGGAAACCATCTTTCTTTCGCACGAAAAGGATAGGAGCGCCCCAAGGTAAGACACTTGGCCTAATAAATCCCTTATCTAGGAGATCTTTCAGCTACTCTTTCAACTCAGTGGAAGCCATTTTATATGGAGGAATAAAGATAGGATGGGTATCAGGAAGGACATCAATCCCAAATTCAATCTCTCTATCAGGAGCGACTCCGGGCATATCTTCAGGAAACTCATTTACAATAGGGACTGACTCAAGAGTAAGAGACTTAACACTATCATCTTTGACTCTGATGATGTGATAGATACACCCTTTAGAGATCAACACTCTGACCCTAAGGTAGGAGATAAACTTACCCTTAGGCATAACAAGACTACCTTTCCATTCTAAGGTAAGTTCGTTTGGGAATTGGAACTTAACAATCCGAGTCATATGATCAATAGAGGCATAGCAGGAATAAAGTCAGTCCATGCCAAGAATCACATCAAAAACAATTATGTCCAACTTAACTAAGTCAGCCATGGTATCCTTCTGATAGATTGACAAAGTATGATCTCCATAGACCCTCTTAGCTAAGATAGATTCACCAACAAGGATAGACACACTGAAAGGCTTAAGAAGATGCTTAGGGATTCTATCAAACTTATTAGTCACATAAGGGGTCAAAAATGACAATGTGGCACCCAGGTCAAGCAAAGCTTAGCAATCGAAAGAGAAGACTCGAAGCATACCAGTGACAACATCTGGTGAATTCTCCTTATCCTGGTGATAGCCATAGTAAATAGGCGGTTTGAACCTCCACCCATACTTGGTGTGGTACCTCTCTGATTACCTCGAGTTGGGGGTGTCCCAATAGAGGATTACGCTCTAGCGCCCTATATCGAACACTGCCACTGAAAATGACCTATCTTACCATATTTGTAGCAACCATTACTTCCATCTCGGCATTCTCCCAAGTGGATTTTTCCCATCTTCTGCAAGGTGGCTTCCTCTTCTAACCTGGAGTTACACTAGGTTGGGATTGAGAACCCTGAGCTCTGAAGTTTTGGTGGCTCTGTGTCTTCTGATCATACCTGTGGAGTGCACTTGTTGTCAACTGAGCATAGTTAGAAGACCTCTTCTAGAAGAAGGACCTGTTACCCTTACCTTGTCTTTGTTCATTCTCATGCCTAACTGATTTGGCCTTCTTGATCTAGTGCTCTTCTCTTTCTTTCTTCTTGTCATCCTCAACCTGCTAGGCATACACCATCAACCAAGAAATATCCATATCAAAAATCAGTAATGATGTTATACACTCTTTTTTCAGGTGCTTGCCCAGGCCGAAAACAAATTTCCTCATCTTTGATCTCCTATCTGGGATCATCTCCGAGGCATATCTGGACAGCAGGATGAACTTCAGACCATACTCTTTTATTATCAAAACCTCTTGCTTCAAGTTCACAAACTCTTCTACTTCCGCTTCCCTCAATTCTCTTGGGAAGAAGTGATCAAGCAATGCTCCCTCAAACATATCCCAAATAGCAGGCTCTGCATCTTCACTTCTATCTTCCTCCCACTGGTTATACCACACATTCGACACATCTTTGAGATGATAGGAAACTAACTCAACCCCCTCAATCTCAGTAGCATGCATTGCTTTCAGTATTTTCCATTTTTCATCAATAAAGTTCTGGGGGTCCTCATCAGCTTTAGACCCATGAAATTTGGTGGGTTCATTCTCAAGAAGTCTTTAATCCTCGTGGCAGCAGATGGCTCTTGAGAACTAGAGCTAGGATCGGGTGAACTCTGGCTACCATTTCGGGCAGCTACCATTTATGTGAGCATAGCAATCGCCCCTAGGAAATTGGCCTCTAAATCAGTGCAGGCTAAGTAGTAGGCACTTGGGTTTCCTCCGTAGATCGGGCAGGTCGACCCCTAGTTAAACTCTTTTGCACAAACTCAGAATATGAAGAAGTGAAATAATTCCTAATATCATATAGTCTCTTGATTATAAGTGTGGTGCACAACACACCTTTAAGCAAGACTCTACTAGACACGGCTTTATAGGCACCTTAAGACTCTTAAACTCTATGCTCTGATACTAAGTTTTTCACGCTCTAAGAGGGTACCTTGGGAGTAGCCGGCACTCGAAGACCATTGCTAGTCCCCAAGCAAACCACTTGGTCCAATCACACATTCATTCATTCAGCGAAAGACTTAAATGAAAAAAGGGGGGACAATCGTGTGGGCAAATCAAATCAACAACTCATCAGAGAATAATATATTTAATCAAATCCTAACTCAACTCCATGTTAAAGAATAGTTTTGAAAACCAAAACAATGAATCAACACTATCACTATCTGTCTATGAAGCCTCTAATACTATCTAGAAGGTGTCAATGACAAGTCCATGGCTACCCAAAAATAAAATAAAAATACTCAAAGAAAAGATAAGAAATCTATAGTGCCGCCGGATGCAAGAAGGACTAACCAAATCTGAGAGTAGAAGTGATCTTCAACGATGCGCCTGTTGAAGAGGCAGGAAGGAGAAACATTCAACAAGTACTTACCTCAAGCTCATCAATCAACACAAAGGATATGCAAAGATTTAGAATTTAGTAAATGTTTCTCTAACCGACTCAATCATCTACAATCTCAATCAAACAAACATATCATGCAAGATCATATCCTAATTGGGAGTTTCTCTAACCGACAACCATCACCTATGAGCCGGTGATGTACAACGTAACAGTGTTATTGCCATACCCGTCCAATACCTTGTCGGAGTAAAGGACGAATCACTATCATTGGATCTACAATCAATCAAAGTCAATCATTTTGGGACTTAAGAGGTTAAACCCTCCATCATAGGCTGGCGACGTAGTTCATGGGAATTGAGTTATAACTACACTCTTACCCAATTTGGTGCTCAATACTCCTCCCAAGACTCAATATGCTCATAAGACTTAAATCAATCAATTTATACAAGTCAATCCATCTAGTCACATTGGACTCTAATCAACTTAATCATCATATCAATCATCATTTCTTTAAATTAGACATTCTTTTCAAGACTCATTCATAACTCATCAGAACTCCAATCAACAATCATTTAGATTTCTACTATATAACTCAAGTTCGACTCATGCTCATTCAACATTCACAATTAAAATTTTAGACTCAATCATTGTGTAATACATTGAAAGTTAATACTCAAATAGGGTTCATGTAGGGAGAAATATAATTATTTATTTTAAGTGTTTAATTCATGAAAACTATCAATCATGCAAATTTATGCAAAAATATACTAGGATTTAAAGAGATCTTTCAAAGATTCATTTGTAGGAACTAATATCACTTACTACTCAACCAATCATATACATAGGGCACATGGAAGACTTTAAATCATACTTTAGTTAGCCTTATATACATGTAACTCGAAGAACAATCAAAAGTTTGGAAGATGGGAGTGAACGCTTGAACCCTAGCTTTTTTTTCTTCTCCAATCTGTGCTCTCAAATAAACTAAGTGTTAATGAGAGCTTAGGCATATAGGGTACTATTAAGGGATTCACAACAGTCCCAAAACATCAAAGTTTTGATTGGGAAAGGGTAGAAAAAGACCAAATTATCCTTCATAAAAATTGGATTTTAGCCGTATATGGGTCGTTTCTACGACCCGTCGAAACTTTAACGAGTCGTAGGATCCTCTCGTCTTGTCAAATCTGAAAATATGATTCTCTAAATCTCTTCTACGAGTCATAGAAATGACTTGTAGACTTTTTGACGGGTCGTCATCATCACTCGTAGGAATGACTTTACTTTCAGAATATTTCTAAGTGTTTTAGAGGTTCTATGGGTCCTTTTTATGAGCCATAAGAATTTCTACGGGTCGTAATCAAGACTCGTAGAAAAGACCCCAAAGACTGAAATTTTTCTAAGTGTTTCATGGTTCTACGGGTCGTTTCTATGACACATACAAATCTCTACGAGTCGTAATGTTGACCCGTAACTTCTAATGGCCTGAGAGCCTATAGTAAAATGGTCATAACTCTTTACCCCGAACTCGAAATGAGGCAAATTTGGTGACGTTGGAAAGAAGACTCAAAGACCTTTAATTTGATAGGTAATGGCACACCTAATTCATTATATTATTGGAAATATGATCATTTGAAGTTGACTTAAGTAAGATCTTATGTCGAAACTCAATCGGTAAGAAATCTTTTCAACTCAACTTAGTGCTAGAAGATTAGTGTGACCCTAATTCACTTCAAATACACCTCAAACACTAAAGAATTAATCATAATAATTATATTAAAATATAATTTATTGTGTTCAGGCCTATACGCATACAAAGAATAGTTCGGGTCTTAGCGTAGAAATTTTTGGGGTGTTACATTATTATAATTGATTAAGCCTTTCGTTTTTGTATATCTATCTTATTTAAGTTGCTTCCGCATTATTTTTCGTTGTTGATTGAGTTTAGGCTGACTTGTTCCGATGGAATGGGACAAGTACCATCACACCCGAATTCGGATCGAGACATTTTATAATCAGCTATTTCAGGCAATCATGCAATTCAATCACCCTAATCTTGTAGCCTGCACGGACAATCTCAATGTGCTACATTTTATACTCAGCATTAACGATCTCTACCATAGATTAGATAATAGAATTATAACTCATATTCAGCACGGACAATCTCAATGTGCTATATATGCATGCATCAAATAACAGAATAGTAATTTGTACCTTTACATGCATCCAAAACAGAATAGTAATTCATACATAGTCATCTTTTTCAAATTTTGTATACATCAAATTATCGATCCTAAGTCATCTTTTTCAAATGTCGACCGTGTATATATATATATATATGCATGCATCAAATAACATAATAGTAATTTGTACCTCTACATGCATCAAAAACAAAATAGTAACTCATACTTAGACATCTTTTTCAAATTTTGTAAACATCAAATTATCGATCCTTAATCATCTTTTTCAAATGTCGACCGTGGTAAAAACCATTCTTTTCGTTAATTAGAGATCAATCAAAGGGACTAAATCACACTCGAGGCCCATACAAACCATCAATACAAGGTAAAAATTACCTTTCGGACCTATAACAAAACTATCAAGGACCGCAAGTCGAAGATTGTGATTGCGATCAAGTCGCATTCAGTCTAAAACTTCAGGGACTACTTTTTGGAGATGTAGAGATAGACGTGATGATGCAAGCTATGTCGTATACTATAATGACAGAGTAAATGTTGATATGATATGACTTTGGAAGAGCGAAACTCTTGTGAGAGTGGCTATGACCTTTTTTGCTAAATAATATGTTGGGTTTACTTGCTTGAAGGATCATTCCTCTTGAGGTTCATCTAGAGAGATTTCGTGCTTGAGAAATTCCTACAAGAGGCCGGATCCACATCAAATTTATGTGAAGGAAGTTGGGAATTTTAATTAAGGGTGAAAAAAGATCGAGTATGTTTTTTTTTTGTGACAAAAGAGTATCAAAATTAAGAAAAAGTGGTGACAATTTTAAGATTAGTCTTAATGACACTAATTTTAAAACCATCAAGTTTTATTATTTACACAAAAGTCTTATCTCTTTCATCCCACCTGTCCCCCTCTCCCCCTACCACCTTCCCACCCTACCCTTCTGCCACCATCACCATCATCGTCACCACCTCCACCATCACCAATTCTTCCCCTGATTCCTCTATCACCACCACTTCCTCCTCTTCTTTCTCTTCCACCATCACCACTTCCTCTTCTTCTTCCTACTCCTCCAACACCACTGATGCCACCTCCTTCTACTCCACCGTCGCCGACACAACAACCATCACCTCCACCATCGTCGGCATAACAACCATCACCTCCACCTTCGTTTTTACCACCAACATCAACATCTTCTTTGCCGCCATAACCACCCTCTTCTTCACCTCACAACTGTTGAAGTTGCTCCAACAAGCAAGTCATTTGTTGCAACATATGACACCATTTATTGCAATAGATAACAACATATGTTGCAACAAATATCTAGACATCTCTTGCAATAGATTGTTACCTTGTTGGAAGAAGCAGGAGGAGGAGGAGGAGATAGAAGGAAAAATTAAAAGGATAATGAACGGGGAAATTTCAAAATTTAAAATTTAAAAAGGAAGGGAAGACTTTTCGAAATATTAATATACCTCTTAAAATTTTTAATTACTCTAATTAATTCTACTTTTAATTTAATTCCACTTGACTAAGAGCCCGTTTGGATGGACTTTAAGTTGGTCAAAATCAACTTAAAGCGCCTTTTTAGCTTTTGGACGTGTTGTCTAATGTTAACTTTAAGCCATAAAGTTCTTAAAGTCAGTCAAAAATGAAAAGTTAGGATTCCAAACTTTTTTTTCTAAGTGCTTAAAGTCATTTTCTTTGACCATGGAAATTACTTTTATATCCCTTATATTTTAACTAAATTCCAAAACTACCCTTTTTATTCTTTTAACCCTAAAATTCACATCATTTTCCTCATTTAAGCACTTTTATCCAAATACTCAACTGCTTATTTATAAGAATAACTTTCAGCACTTTAAAATTCTAAAAACACTTCATACATATAAAAGTTACTTTTTTTAAGCTCATCCAAACAGGCTCTAAGTCAAAGTCATCAACAATAAAAACAAAACTTAAAAGACACCTTTTGTTAAATCTTCACAATAAAGTTGAGCAAAAAGATTGAAGTTGTTTATTATGGAAAGATTGAGATGATGTCCAAATTGAAGTTATTAGAGAGTACCAAAATGTATCGAATACTCACACCTAACTGAATCGAGTTTCATCTCCGATTTGGTAGAGAAAGCTGATCGAATGAGCATGTAGAAGAGGAATCGCATCTTCTAGAATGTTCTTAAGCTTTCCACTTTTATTTTCTTGTTTTTGTTATTTCTTTCTAAGTCTCTGTGTAGATATTTTCTTCGGAAAAGGGTCAAAATTACCCCTGAACTTTGAAAAATAGTTTATTCATGCCTTTCGTTATACTTTAGGACCAATTATACCCTTATTGTTATACTTTGGGCCAAATATGCCCTTGAGTATAACAGAGTGCCACGTGTCGGCCTCTCAGTGGACAACTTATTTTCCCTTTTAAATATGTTTTTTTATTTATTTTTAAATCTGTTTTTTATTTGTTTTTAAATCTGTTTTTAAAATTTATTTTTTTAAATCTATTTTTTAAAATATGTTAATTTTAAAAAACAGATTTTTAAAAAAAAAAGATAAAAAAAGATTTTAAAAAAAAGATTTTTTTAAAAAAAGATAAAAAAACATATTTTAAAATAAAAAAGATAAAAAACATATCATTGGTCAATTTGAATCCACCACATAATAGCATGTAAATAGCCAAGGAAAACATATGACTTGAACGATACACCCCTGATCCTTTAACCACAACCCTTGCTACCGTACCACCACCTTTGAACTCGTACTCTTTATCCCAACACCCCACTTCGTTTCTGCTGCCAACTCCACCATTCATAGCCATTCCATAATCCTAACGGATCATAGCGTAACCCTTCTATACCATAAATACTTTTCAAAACCACCCATTCTACCAACACCCGAATTTTCCCTACTAATTTCATTCCTGAATTCAAATCCACCAGTTAACTTTATTAACCGATTGTTCCCTCTCTTGTGACCCCCTGCGAGCAACCCAGGCCTTGGCCCTTAGCAATTTAGTGGACCGCCTGTAAAACTCTTACTTAATCACCTTAACTCAAATCCCCCTATCATAAATGTCTCAGACCACCAAAACTGACAAATATAGTGTAAGCTAGGATCCCCAGGATATCACCTAGGGTGTTTAACATGTAATCCCGGTCTTTACAAGAACCTCTTTAACACTTAAACATAAATTTCAGCCACTTATGGACCAACACATAACAACAATATTACAAATAAGCAAACCCCATCCACTCGTGGACCAACATGTAACATTCATATTATAAGAAGTAAACCTGATTTACTCATGGAATCCACACACAACAATCACATGTACCAGATGCGGTATCCGAGCCAACCGTTAGTAACCTATACCGATGTGGTACTTGATCCAACCATATAGATATTTCTTTTCAGGCGTGGTATCAAAGCCAACAAAAAAAATCATGTAACAGGTGCGGTACCCGAGACAATCTTTAGTATGTACTAAGTGTGGTATCCAAACCAATCATTAGTATGTATCAGGTGTGGTACCCGAGCCAACAATAATCACACATCACAATCATAATGTATAACAATCACACTTGTACACCCAAGTAAATACATTCATTGCATGTGATTGATAACAATTAACATTTCATTTTATACTCCTTTCACTTCCCTAACCATACATTATACAAGTAATACTAATGAAGTAATTAGCAAGCACATATAAAATAAAAGGGAAACAAACAACCATCACCTACTCCAACGATTCTTCCCAAACAATTTTTCCCTTTACAACCTGATTACACGCAGATTACAACCACTTCGATAACACCCATCAACTATCATGAGACCAGCATATAATCAAGTACCTTATCATCATAAACAACAATAAACATGCGTTCATCCGCCCAAACTTCAAGCTCAAAGGTCTATACATGCAATCTCCGACAATCTACAAGATATTATGCAATTAAAGACATGTCTAATTATCCAGTTAAGCCTAGCCTACTTGGACGCCAAGCCACTGTTGCAGAAGTCTGATCACGAACTTTTAATCCTTTTTGTGAAGCTTTAGCTTGTTTTTGGTTTAAAAAAAAACACAAGTACAAAAACTAAATCACAATTGACATAAATATTCCTAGATTATAACTTAATCCCAAAAGCCAGACCAACCTCATGATTTTCCCACTCAATTAGGGCTTCCCCTCCATTAATTCACCTAGAACCATCAATCTCATGGTAATGCAAGAGAATTATGGTAAATAAATTAAGAACAATGTCTTTACAACAATCCAAGGTCTTACACCCAAAAATCCTCATTAACTCAGATTTTTTCCACCTTAGGATGAACCCAAATCCTCCCCTGGAGCTACAAATATCATCTCTAAGGCCTAGGAATCAAATTACCAAGTTAGGGAGTGATTTACTAACCTTTACGAAGGATTATGATGGAAAACATATGGAAAATGCCCTAGGTAGTCTCTCACTTCCCCAAAATGTTCTTGGAAGATAATGGGTGATTTTGGAGATTTTTCTGCATTTTTAGCAACCTACCCCGCCATAGCATCCCAAACACGTTATAGCGGTAGTGCTCTAGTGTGATCTTTCTCTATATCGGGAATTTATTTGACCTTCATAGTGTCAACTGTAGCGGCTTGCATAGGATAGAGCCTCAGAAATCTTGTAAAATTAGCCTATTTTGCGCCACACCTTCAAACCCAAACGTATCAAACCAACCCCTTCATGCCAAGTTCAATATCGGAAACTCTATTCACCCGAATTCATCTCCGAAAAGTCCTATAAACTCCTTAACGTCTTATCTACAAGAAAAACAAACTCTAGTTAGTTGTTTCACCCAATTTGTTTCTTAGATTGCCATAGACTTTACCTTATTCAAATTTCGTCCAAGACTATCCTAGCATGAAATTTTCAACTTACTATTCCGAAAGTTTTCTCGCTCAATTTCTTTTACAATAGTTTGCCCTTAAAGACCAAAAGGGTCATTACACTTACGAATAATGCATATTTGATAGGTTGGGAATGTTCTGAAGCTTTACAAAAGGGAAAGGTGAAATCTTAAGGATTCGTGATACATGTTCAGTATTCGAGGTATGTTAAGACTTCCTAGAAATTATTGAGTGAAGTTTTCTAATTAAAGATTAAAAATGGAATAGACAATGGGTAAGGGAGAAAGATGGGGGTCTCGTACTAATGTTATGACGGGCATTGGTACGAGTACCAGTGTTATCAAAGAGAAAGGTTATTACTATGAAATGATGGATTGTAATCCGAGAATGCTAAAGCATGTGGACATTATCTAATTTATTATTGAATTCTTTCTTTCGTGTGGTTCTGTTTCTTTATTGAACTCGTATATTTATAATAGTTGAGGTTATTACATATCATATCGATATTTGAAAGATTGAGATGCATCATCATCCCCAATGTTATTGATATTATATTGTGTACATGTATTTACATGAGATTGAGTATGAGTAAAAGGTCTGATACATGGAGATCATCCGTGTTATGACTATTCTATGATTATGAGTTAGGCATGTAGAGATTATCCGTGCTGGGATAGTTTAATTTTATGATAGTGCATTGAGATCATCCTCACAAACACGTGGAGATCGTTGTTATTGGTATATGGACCTTGCAAATCCCTTATGAGTCACATACTCTCGAAGAATTTTCGAGAAGTATGTGTATAAATGGTTGAGAGATTACTTGGCATTTGAGGCATATCATCTCATGATGTTTCATTGCATCTCATTATATCCTTCATTCTTGTTGATTATGTGCTTAATTGATGTTTGAGCATTACATGACATTTAACTGTTCCTACTTTGGTGAAACTTGACTGATAAGTATGGTGCAGACAAGTAAAAGTAGAAAATGATTTCTTATATACACGTGTCACTACGTCTTCGTTGTTAGTCTAGAGACATACTAAGTACACACGGTTTCTACTCATACTACACTCGTTGCAATCTTTTGTGGTGCATATTTGACTCCGAATACGAGCGTAACTTGTGAAGATTTTTGTGTCCGAGCTTGGGTTATCTTGGAGTTGTGGTGAGCGGCTTAGCTGTTCCACGACCCATACCTTTCTCTATCTGTTTATTTATTCTGTTATTTTAGTATTCAGACATGATATTCCTCATGTCTTTGACTTGTCATTGTAGTTTCAGACTTGCAGCATATTTTAGAAGTTTTTGTCTTTATGACACCAAATCTTGGGTGGTATTTCAGTTTTTCAACATTTCATTTTAAAAGTCTTATTCTTGGAATATTTTGCTTGTTACTTACCTTTTCACTTTATTTATTAAGTTGAATTGGTATATTTATTGGTTGGTTATCTATTGGTCGGTAACATAAGTTTCATAACGACTTGTGTTTTTGGGTTGTGAAACATAATATATTATTAAATATGATTTATTTAGATATATTTCAATTTTTTCTAGTACATTATAATTGTATCGAATAGGACCAAATAAGTATTTTTATACTGATGATTATATCAAATAAATTACTAATTCATTAAACGTACTTGTACTCTTACGCGAGATATAATTATTATATATATTATTTATTATTTTTATTTCTTAATGAGTAAGATTCATTACATATCAATATATCTAGTTCATTGATTGTTAATGTGGATCTTCCGAATCACTTCGGAGATTTACCTAATAAAGTTTTTGACTATTTAAAACTAATGAAGACAATGGCTTGTTCTCGATAAAACGCATTTGATGCCTTCCTTTATAGACTCTAAAGAAAGAATGAAACGAATTAAGGGCATGATAAACAACAACAGAGCAGTAGATCACATGGAATTTGATGATGATATGGTTGGGGAGATCGTCTCGCGCTTGCCCTTGAAGTTTGCGATTCAATGTAAAGTTCTATCCAAGAAACTTAAAGGTAGAATTTCCGATCCTAATTTTTCTCAGCTTTTGTTTGAACATCAAAAAGATTGTTCTACACAAATCATCTATTCATCACATGTGTTTTCCACAAGTTTCCATAAAATTTCCTTAAACCCCTCTCCAATCATTCAATGTTCAACATATTTATCATGTGATGTTGATCTTTTGGCCTCGTGTAATGGGTTAATTCTCTTAGATTTTGAGGAAATTGGGGTTTATTGTATTTTCAATCCAACAACTAAAGAACACCAACTAATAGAATACCCAGAGTCTACACATGTGATTGGTTATACAGGCCTAGCTGTTGATTATCCAAGTTCAGATTCATATAAATTGGTAACCATCAGAGAACTGGTTGGAAATTTCAACTGGTTCTACAAATTTCACGTACTTTCATCGGAGATATCTGGGGTGTGGCGTGAAGTCCAACTGAGAGCCAATACATCCATTTCTTTATCCTTCTATTGTCCACCTGTTTACTGGCGCTATTCTCTATATTGGCTTAGAAGTGACAGTAGTGTTCTAGCTTTTGAAATAAAGAGAGAAGAGGCTATACTAATTGACCGTCCTCAGTTTATTGATCATTTTGATCTCAACTATGGTAAAGTCACTGGTCGCGATATATGGCTAGGGGTGGCAAAAGGTTTACTCACCCTTGTATCCATTTTCAAAAAGTCCATAGTCATTACTACTTGTAATGATGCAAACAACACTTGGAAGGTTTCCCATATTTTGGACAATTTTGTTTTGAACCCGTACGACATTATTAAAGGCTTTCCTGTCTTCATAGATAGCAAAGAGGTGTCTTTTGTGGTAGAACCTTCCTTAAGAAAATATCATCTGTATGAGTATGATACTAAGATTAATGGGTACAAAAAAATTGAAGTGTTGGACAGAATGGTTAATGATCGCATGTATTGCTTCCATCCAACATTAGCTTGTGTCCATAAGACGCCCTCCAATAATGTAACGATTGCTCAACAGGCGTATATTGCTGAAAAGTTGAATGACATCAAAAGATTTATTATCGAAGGTACGTACCGGTTAGTTTTGATTGTTCATTAAATTTTGTTGTATTAATCGCTTATATCTATAGTTAGGTAACAACAAAAAGTTCGATTTGGAGTAAGGACTGATTTGGTGTGATCGTGTTATTATATTAATATATTTTTTTCTTATTTTTTCTTTACCTATTATTTAATAATCATATCTATCATTTACCCTATCTTTTGATAGATGCTATACCTCATACCCTGCTTCTCTGGTAGATTTATCGTTCAAATTGTTGATGTGTGACATTATGTAATGACAAAAAATGATACATTATATCTAATTATTGTGTTTATTAAAATAATGCAGTACGATACAACCATCAGGATAGCTATATATTCCTTTTAAATTTAATGTCTATTATTAGTCTTTTGTTATCAACCTTCCCCCCGCTTCAATTTCAATTAATGACTAGTGTCAACTCCTCCTATTAAAAGACTGTTTTTCATATTAATAACTAAATGCTTTCACAAAAATGATATTATTTGAAATATCCAACAACAACTAAATTTTTCCATTACAAACTACAATTTATTACTACTTGGCAGAAGTATCAAGAATGGGGTTCACATGAAACTCATAAACTTACTTCATGAATATGAAATTTTTAAAATGTCATATTCACGTCATAAAGGCATTTTCTAGGTTTAATATTTTAAAATACTAACTTCATTCCTTCGCCTTTATTAGAGGCTTCTAATTTCAAGTTTGAACTGAATTATTTTTTTTTGATAGGAATCGTGTTATTCTCCTTAATGAGTTTACCCAAAGAGAATTCATGTGCCACTAGTTAAGCCAATATTATTTGCGAATATCGAATGATTAAATGGAAATATTCTGATTGCAATGTGTTCTTAGGTCTCAACCCTCAAAATTCATTTTAGTAACTCATACTATATATTTGAAACAAGTTTAAATCATTTTTAATTCTTTACAAATTTTGTGTATATATAATTTTATCTAGATATTTGCATAGAAGAAAGTTCATCAGAAGAAGAAAGTTCATCTGAGGAGGACGAAGACGAAGACGAAGAAGGAGAAGGAGAAGGAGAAGGAGAAGGAGAAGGAGAGTAGAATTTGTTTTCAAGGTGAAAATTGTATTTGGAAACTGAAGTTGTGTTACAATATGAATGCAATTTGTAACTAGTTTGAACTTTTGTGAGTGATTTGGAGTGAATTTTATGAAAATCAATTTTAAAATATTTTCAAAATTGGAGTTTAACTTCAAATTGAATTCTTGAAAAAACAATCCATGAGTATTTTTTAGATACTGTTATTTCTGAGAGACATGGTTGAGGTGAACAACAAATGTCTGTTGACCCAAGTCAATGAAAACTTTTTGGGAAAAGAAAGAAAATGGTCATTATATACCAAGTAAATTTGGTTATTGTGTTTGCACACAGGTCTATATCTAAATGGTTCACATCTTAAGTCATTGAATGCATTTGTTTTTATTAGGTTTAAATATTTTAATTAATTTGAATAGGTCTTAATCATTAAGATCTTGAACAAAATCTTAATACCATTAAGAGGTATTATTGTGTGGGATAATATTCACCACTAATCTATTTCCAATCACTAACCAGTGCCACTAATCACCTTTGTTATCACAACAACCAACACCATTGTCAACAACCATTGCCATTGTCAACCACCACCATCGACCATCTTTGTCTTCATAGCCAGCGCGGTGAAATCAACACCGCTTCCACCCACTACCTTAGCCGCCACTATTAAAATATTGCAAAAACCGACGAACAAGGTCGGTCCAAGAATATCAAGGGTGTCTTCTTCAAAGTTTCAAGCATTGCAACAATTATCATTACATTGAAACAACATAACACTATTTTGACATCATTATATCGACTTATCAAATTCAACGTAACACTATTTTGATATCATTATGTCAACTTCTCAAATTCTTGAGCCAGGTTTTATTAATCTAACTTTGTATTATATTTTTTTCATTGAAAATTTGCATTATTTACATTTTTACTTCATAAGGTTCGTGTACATCCTACCTTCCCCAGATCTCACTTTTAAGGCATCTATATGAAATTTGACTTTAAGCCCAATTTTTTTAGTCGGTCCTAAGGTGAGATTACAATTCCATCGTCATCAAGAAGGCCTTCTTTAATCACATAACATTCTTTCATGAATTTTAAATTTATACTTCTATTGATTAACATACGAGCTTGCATCATTGGAAAAGGTGAATTTATTTACACTGAACTACATTGTCAATGGATATAAGCTATGTTCGATAATGGTGAAACTCTAAAGTTAGATTTAAATTAAATAGGTCCTCTCAATATCACAAAAATAAAATATTACTCCAAAAGAAAATTTGTGACGAAATTGTAATTTATTCTTAGTATTTGCATATATTTTTTTGTCCGGGCATCTATGGTAGATTTAACAAGAAATTTAGTGGAAAAATAAAACAAAATTGATCATCAAGACAATAAATCTAAATTAGTCGTTGAATTATGTGTGTGTGGCTTTTATTTTAATTTTTAAAAAGTTAAAATAATTTTTTCACTTTCATCATCCAAAAAAAAAAAGCATGTACATCTGCATCATTTGCGTAACAAGAGGAGCATGTGTGTGTGGCTTTTATTTTAATCCAAAGATCGTCTTAGATAGAACTATATAAGGGTTCAGTTTTATACTTCATAAGGATAATTAAACTACATGACATAATTTTATTTGAGGTAATTCCCTCAAATATACTTTAGTTACACAAACCATAAAAAGGAACACATTATTTTTATATATCATGTAGCTCAAATGTCACATATAGAACGAAATGACCCCTAAAATCACACTTCATATATCAACCTCTTTTTCTTCAATGTACCTTTGAGAAATTAACGTCCTTGCTAATTTTGAAAGGAGCCAAGGACATTAACTACTGCACTAGGTTTGACATTACCTAATTTTGCCTTTGACTTTTATGAAAGAGACTAATGCTTGCAACTTGGGGATTGGAGTTGTATTGATGCAGAAGGGACAACCAAAAATGCCTGCATAACAGCAATATCATATTCATTGTAGTCCTACAAAATGAGTGACATTCTCGTTAATCTTCTCATTTTCTTTCCAACATAGTGGTCTAACCATTGTCTTTCAATTTTTGTGACGCCTTCCTTCACACAAGACTCCGGATGGAAATCTCTATTTCATCCACCCTACACCAATACGGTGAGTGACATTCTCGTTAATCTTCCCATTTTCTTGGATTATAGAGCCAAAATACTAAAGCTTTCTCTCTTTTGGATGACATATGTATCAACTCTCACTTTCACATCAGCCCCATGCATTACTACTGAACTCGCACTCCAAGTATCCTATCTTACTCTTGCTCGACCTAAATCCTTTATTAGACTCCATACAAACCTCCTATTTAGGGTTAACATTGCTCATATTAGCAAAGGTTTATTTCCTAGACATCAAACTCTTTTAGTATATGATACAGAGTTACTAGCATTGGTTATGGAAGTGAACAAATGAAGTCAATACTTGACTAGCAGATCCTTTCTAGTAAAGACAGATCAACAAACCCTTAACTTCTTGTTGGAGAAAAAGTTACACATTTGTTGTTGATGCACTATCCAGGCTGCCTATGATTGGAATTGGCAGCTATGACATTGTTCATGGTGAAGACTGGCATGTTGGATCTCATAAGTCAAAGTTAGGATGACAAACATATTAGATCTCATAAGGAAAATTTAAGAACTAGATGAGGAGCTACTGGAACTGGTTATAGACTTGCAGTTGCAGCTATGATAGAAAAGGGAAGTGAAATACAAGGATATAACTTCATACATGAACATTTGAGGAGAAATAGGAAGCTAAAAATTATGTTATTAATTTTTCTTATAAATCCAACTAAGAATATCCCCTTACTCCTTGTCGATTGATGAACTCACATTTAACTCATGGCACATATTTGATTTCATTGCATTGTATTTGGCTAGAATAATTGCCTATTGGTGGTTTTAAAATTTTATAGTTGGTTTCTTTTACATGCTTTAAAGTTGTGCCATTCTTTTCTAAATACCACCCAAAATTGGTATTGGGAAGGAGTAAAACATATTAGCAAAACTCGCATTCCTAGAAGTAGCACATCAGATTGTTTATTGATGTCTCATTGGTTTACAAACCTTAAGGTCATTTGTTCTATGAACTCAAAAAGATCATAACAGGAGAAAGATAACAATATGACCCCTCAACAGACTTCTAATATTGAATCAAGATCAACTAGGACAGAAATAAAACATTGCATCGAATTATTTTTTAGGGTCAAGATAATAGCTATGAATAGTCATTGACTTCTAGAAAAGAGTAACGGAACTTATTATCGGACATACAATCATTATAAATGTATGATCATTACACTTGAACAAAGTTATTCTATTCCATCTCTTAGAAAGAAAACTTCATTAAAAAAACACTCAATAGCACCGTGGTATATTTATACAAAACTTCTATCCCGAACACACACAATGAAACAAAAAGGCAGTCAAGTAAAATTCAATCTACGAAATAATTTTATCTATGAGGGGTCCCAACACCTGAATTTAAGATGATAAAGAAATTCTCCATTGCTAACAAATGGGTTAGTTACCCATAAAGCAGGTAATCTCATTTAATGGAAAACACGGTTGAAACGTATCATTAATTAACCCACGTAACCAGAAATATAACCTTTGTTTTTTAACAGAGAAAATAAATTGGTGATGAACATTTCATACCTATGTGGACTTTCATTGATAGTACCTCAAAAGTCAAAACAAAACCTCAACTTGGAATCTAGCTCCAGAGACAAATCTGGCCAAGAGTACAAATCAACATTGGGCAATTTACTCTTAACCAGTAGCCAGAGAATAATTTGTTTCTCAAGCGGAAATTACATGAAGCTTCTATTACAATAGTTCAACCATGAAAACATCACGTCTCCTCGAAAAGGTACAGCAGCAGCATCTATATACAAAGGTCAAGCACGTTTGCGCGTATCAAGCATTTGTGCCTGGATCACTGATCACACCCAGGAAATCATCCTTTATCGTACCAATACAGAACTGAAATAATAGGACATGGGAAACCAACACGTTAGGGAGTAACGAAGAATCCATGAAATGCAAGTAAATAAAGAATCTTGGAGTTCTTAGTTTTGCTTGGAACTCTCTTTGGGACTGTGCTTGTATATCCTTGATTAAAAGGTTGCAGTACCTATGGTCTATTTCTCTTTCTCCCTTTCTCAATACCACTGTTTGGGTCCAAAGGGTCATTTTCAAGTCAGAAAGTGATGCTACTATAATTCCCAATATCAATCACCCACCCCAACCTATTTTGCTGGGGATGGGTATTGGACACATGTGTAATTCTAGAGGTTGAATTCGTCATCACATAAATTTAGAATTTGGGGAAGACGATCGACAATGCTTGGCAGACTCCAGGTCATAAATGCGGTACTCTTCTTGCTCTATAACTTTTGGGGCAATGTTTTCATCTTGCCTAAGTATTTTGAAAGAGGTGGATAGGAAATGTAGGGATCATCTATGCGGAAGTAAGGAGAACAAGAGGAAAGTAGCACTAGTATCATGGTAGAAAATTTGTGTGCCAAAGAAGAATGGTGGACTGAACATCAAGAGAAAACTGTGGAATATTGCCTCAGTTGGTAAGTTGGTATGGCAGATTGCTAATAAGGCAGACACACTATGGATAAGATGGGTGCATGGACTATATATGAAAGATGAGCAAGATTTCTGGGCACATGCACCCTCTTAAGGATAGAAGCTGGTATTGGAGGAAGCTTAACTCCATTAAACTATGAGAATGTGGTATACTAATGGAACCTACTGTCTATCGACCAATGAAGCATATAATGTGAGCTGTAGCTACAACCAATTGCTGGGCAGGCAGCTGAGACTACCTGTAGTGGACCTGATATGGAATTCGTTCATGTTGCCTAGACACAGATTTATTATCTGGCTAGCAAATCAGGAGAAACTGCTAACTAAAGAGAGGATGATCAGAATGAAAATACTAGTAGATGATGACAAGTGTGGTCTATGTGGAGATAGCAAGCTGGAGACTCAAGTGCATTTATTTGCAGAATGGATCTGGACAACAAAAGAGAAAGGAAAAATTGGAGACTTGGTCGGGTATCAAAGTACAAAAAAGGGAAGTGACACAATCCCTAAAATAGATAAAAGGAAGACACTGGAAGTAACATAAGAAGGATATAGCTACTGCTATATGAGGAGCCAGAATCTACCACACTTGGAGAGCAAGAAATTGGAAACTGTTCACAGGGACAATAGTAAAGACAGATTACAATCACAGATAAAGAAAGAGATAGCTGAAAGAGTGGATTACTTGAAGAACAATAGGAAAGCTAGTAGATGTAGATACTTGGTCCAGAAATTTTGTAACTAGCTTTGTCTTTGTTTGAGGCTTTAGAGGAGAGGGTACCCTTCCTGGAAGATGGCCCATCTAAGTAAAGTGCTCTCTAGGTGTAAATATTTGGCTGTCAATGGTAATTCTTCACAGTTTTACCCAAAAAAAAAGTTATATGACCAATGATTATTATGCAACTATGACTTGATTTCTATTTTTTATTAATAAATTTCATGGTTTCTAGTTATTGCTCAAACTTCATCGACGGGGGTGGGATACGGCTACATTATTCAAAGACCAACACCAGTGTGGCGGCATTTTTGGAGGATCAGATTAACATAGTTTCGACCCAAAGGAGGGGGGAGAAGAAGAAAAGATACTGACTAGCATAACAATAGACAAAAATCAACATTCCCTCGTATCTCAAATTCACCAAGATAATAGACACTCTCTTTTTACCCTTCCCTGCGTCAGGTCCTTCTCCTGCCACATTAGTTTTATCCTAGCTATTTACTGTTCCTCAATAGAAACCCCCCATTCGACCCTAAAAATAAAGAAAACATCGATCCACCAACTAAAAGGGCCGGAAACAAAATCCACCTTCACCACATTGAAAATTTGTTAAGAGTTAGTCACAAGGGAGGTCATCATAAAAGCACCCAAAGGTGAGGCCGAGTGATCAATGAAGTGGGTTGAGAACCATGAGGCTTCAGGTTCAAACCCCAGCGGAGACAAAAACACTAGGTGATTTCTTCCCATCTCTCTGGTCTTAGTGGAGAGATTTATCCAGTATATGTGTTGATGGGAGGTAGCAGGTACTCTATGAAATCAGTCGAGGATGCAAGTTGGCCCAGATACCACGGTTTTAAAAATTTCTTTTTTAAAAAAAAAAAGATCTTCACAATGACAACTAACTAGAAAAGAGGATGCAAATGACTCAAACATCTATTTGTTGAAATCAAAGGGAGAAATTAGCTTTTGTTACCTAATGTGCACAAACTTTGTAGATTGTACATCGTGAAAAATGTTACCAAAATTTCAGTGCATCAACTCAGTTTTTAGGAAAATTCATAAAATAAAAAGGAGAGTTGTTGACATACAATTTCTGTGGCATCAACACGTGTTCCAATAATCTTCAATCTAACTTCACTTTCCTTCTGAATTTTAACCTGCAAAAGATGAATAAATGAAACTACTAAATCATATCTACAAGCTGAAAATTTTTCAAAAGAAGAGATAAAGGAAAACAAAGAAATGTCATACCGAACCATCTGAAGTTGTATAATTTGGTACATCTCCAGACTGAAACTCCATGTCATCTGGTATCAACTGTTGGAAATCCAAGAGTCAAACATAAGCAGATTACAGATGTGGGAAAAAGGCCTATATAAGCTTTTGCATGCATAGAGGCTTTATGCCTTGTAAGAAGAAAAAACAAAGAAGCTTTTATATGCATCAAATGGAGTGCATCTTAGCAGTGTCTGGAAATTCTTCAGCTTTTTATTTGGATATTTTGGTCTAGGAACCAAAGAGTTTCCAATTTTTTGTTTGGCTAACCAATTCAACTGATCTCATTGATTTCAACCATATTAGAAAACAGAGTAACTTGAATATTAATGAATTGCTTTCTTCATTCACAGCCTGAAGTCACAGCAAAACTTATCTGCTGATTGCTTTCCAGAATTGTTATCTTTCATCCTCACCGTCTGTCTACTTAGCTAAATGAGATCAAATGCACTGTAGAGGAACTAAAGAACAAGTTGGGACATGGAATCACAAAGCACAAAATCCTGACGGATTAGCAATGCTTTCCTTTAATTGCCTGGATTTAGCGAGATATCATGAAAAACTCTGATCTTTGAACAAGGGAGCTTTCTCAAGATTTGAATTTTTGAACAGCACTTGAGCAGTATATCTGATAAAAGGAGCTTACGATATCAAAGACTACAGAACAAGTAATCTGATGGGTTCTAAAAATTTATCTGGTTGGTGGATTTACAATATAATACCAAGGTGCCATAACTTAAGACTAAAAGAGGCTCTTGAGACTGTCTCATGCCTGGCTGCATAAGTAGCTAGGGACCAAGGAGCGGTTATCTTAAGGAACCTTCAAGACTTGGACATAGATGAGCAACATTAATTACTAATTATTTTCAGGAAATATTACGAAAATAATGGTGCCATAGCTTCCACTAGAAGGTTTTTGATTATATCGTCTTCCTTGAAACCTGTCTACTATAATTGGTAAGAGGGAAAGACATTAATCTTCTCTTCTTTTATGAGAATGAAAGAGGGCAAAACTTTAATCTTTGGGACCTAAATTCCACGAGGAATCTTTAATGCTAGAAGGTTATCGGTAACAGTAATGATAAGTATCCTAATTTCAGGAAATAGCAAGGAATTTTAGAACAATTAGACTAGTTGGTACATCAAACCGTCTCTCATTTGGGACCTGAATTGCACGACCTACAAGACTAGGAAGTAGACGTGTGGCAGGAACTACCGATTTTAAAAGAATGGAGCTTGGACTTAACTTGATCCTAAAGCTAGCTTATGAAGCCAAGATTGTCCAAGATCATATAAAGAGACTATAGCAGCATCTATGATGCGACCCAAGTCGCCTCTAATCCATTTACAAGGAACCAAGTGCGAGAGCTACTAGTTCTTCAAAGCATATTTGTGAAGATGGCCATGTTGGACGTTTTTGAGCACATCTTGATACCATACAAACGGTTCCACAACATGATGGTTGGCTTAGAGGTGGAAGAAAAGACAGGTTGTTCACTACCTTGGAGTGACTACCGTCAACTTGGGCGTCAAAGGGGTGACGGCCCGTCAACATGGACGTCACTTGGACGGTTTATGGCATCCCATCATCTTAGAGTGATGGAGGAAGCGACAACCCATCAAGTGGGTGACGGTCCGTCAAGCTGGGCGTCAACTTGGAGGACTTGAGGCAGCACTTTGCATAGGAGTGACGGAGGCAATGATGCCCCATCAAATGAGTGACGGCCCGTCACTTTGGGCGTCATTTGAACATCGGCCAAAATGTGGCCACTTTCGTAAAGCTTTTAGGGCCACTTTTGGGTCATTTTTGTAATAACTAGCCAAACACTGTAAATAGCTAGCTTAGTCTTCATTCTTAGGGAGATTGTTTTGAATATTGATATGATGAAACTCTTGAAAGAGTGTTGTGAGCTTGGTACAAGCTTGGGTTGAACATTTCTTAGAAACATGGGTTGTGAGGTGAATTCAATTCCCTCGAGGTCTTCGTAAGAGTTAGGTGCTTCTTAGGATTAATACAATTGAGGTTTTAGGGTTTAATATACCCTTAAGTTGCTTTTGATTTCCTATTTTGTGTCTATCTATCTATATTTTCTTGTCTTTCGATTTTCTGTTTTGTTCTTGCCTTCCTAGGCTGGTTCGCATCATTTGGTATCAGAGCCGAGCTTAGATTCATTTTCACGATTCTAGTCTTGGGTTGTAGTATTGAAAGAAATTCAAAAAAAAAAGTGAAAGTGAATCTCGTTATTGGATGAATTTTCAAAAATATTTTTATGTTTTGAGTCTTGGTGAGGAGCTTTTACTACAAATCTTGTGTGCTCATTTTGTAGGTACAAAGGAGCTATAAAGGAAATATATCCTCAATAGCTTTGGATACATGTGACTACGATCTGGGAGACTATGATTGTAGTAATGGAGACTATGGGTATGAAGATGATGGTGATTATGGAGGCTATGATGATGGCCATGATCAAGAGCCAAATGGGAATGAGAGCTACTATTCTGGAGAAGAGCCTTGTGATGGTTCTTATGGTGGAGATGGAGAGGATGAAGCAACTAGTGATAGTCCTTATGATGAGGATGATGGAGCACGAGGATGATGGAGCACGTGAAAGATCTTACTCTTCCCACTCCAGGAGTAGAGATAGTTCCTATGATGATGATGGAACATATTACACTTCCTGCTCTGAGAATGATGATGAGGTGAGGTATAATACTCTCTTATATAAGAATTATGAGGAGCATGCCCCTAAGGCTTGTGAGGATTCATTTTCTTTGTCTTTTGGTAATCCTTATCCTAGTTAAAGTGGTATGTGTGCGTGTGCTTATGTTCATTCAAGTCAAAGTCATCCGATGGAAACAAGAAGTATGCATCTCCAATGTCTAAGAGTACCACATCCTCTACATTTGATTCCAATGCACAAGTGTCGAGATATAGGAACCAAGGAGGGTATGAGAGATGTTCTAGGGGTTTCAATCCCAAAAGGGTTACTCTCCCTACTTTTGAAGGAAAGTGTGATCCCGAGGCCTATCTTGATTGGGAGTGGCAATGTGAGCGGAATTTCCAAGTCCATGATTTGGATGACCTAAAGAAATCAAGGTATGCCCTTGAACACTTTAAAGGTCTTGTCTTGAGTTGGTGGAAAAATGAGGGATGGCTTCGAGGATTTGGTGGAAATTCCAACCCTTTAACATGGGGAGAATTGAAATGGCTCATGAGATTCAAGTATGTGCTGAAAGGATACACCAAGCTTTATAATGTTGACCCGAGAAGACAAGCTCTTAAAATAAAGGTTGCTATTTGTGGAGCTTTGGGGTTCGTTCTTGTCCTCGATGATTGTTGCAATCTAAACTACATCACTCCATCGACGGTAGCCTATTTGAGACTACACCGAATATCAAAGCATTATCCATACACCATGGATGGATATAAGGTTATCGAAGCGGTAAAGCTCTCTTTCACATGTGGTGAATACTATGAGGAGGTTTGGTGTGATGTAATACCTATGGCGTTTTGTGACTTATGCTTGGGAGCCAATTGGTTTAACAAATATAGGGTTCCAAATAAGGAAATATGGTCCAACCATGTTATGGATCAATGGGGAACCCATTTATTTCCTCCTCGCAAGGTGAACTATGAGAGACAAAAGATTAAAATGAGTGAGGGAGAGCAAGGTGGCAACCTAAGAGTGGAAAAAGGAGAGGTTGAGTGGAGTGAAGTGAGGGGGTTGCCACAATCTCAATCTAACCTTCTTGCTTATCCTTCTTCTGTAAGGATTCTTGTGTGGGTACAAGAATGATGAATGAAGGTACACAAGTTCCCAACAAAGAACCTACCATCGAAGGTGTGATGAATGTGCCTTTGGGGTGTTCCAACATTCTTGAGGGAGTGTCCTTCCAAGGTAAAGAAGATCTTTCTTGCGAACATCAAGGTACAATATCTAAACTTAACACTTTTACAACTATAAATAAACAAAGTGTGAGTGATAGCTTATCTTTATGTGAGCCTAATGATTCTTTACCAAGTATTGATAATATACATGTTGAAGGTGTGGATACACTAGTTGATCCTATTGATGACCGAATTAATTCTTCTAGTAAGATTGATTTGTGTCCACCTAGTGTTGAAACCCGTGCTTTGAATGATAGTTCATTAACATGTAGTGGTTGTATTGATCAACTTGCTTGTGAGTTTAATTCACTAATTGAGGAATCTTGTGATGTGATTAATGAATCTCAATTTGGTGATAATGTTAATAATGTTGATCATTTGGATAGGAGTGCCTCTTTGAGCATATCTTTGGTTGAAGATCCTATAATTTGTTTTGCTCATAGAGATCATGTGCTTGAAAATACTTCGAAAAATGATGTGTCTTTTTGAGAGTGAACTTACATGTTTTAATTCTCCTATGATGATTGATCATTCTCTCTTCAAGTACAATATCTTGTTTGAAAATGATGAGATCACTCCTAGTGAGGTGCCTAGTGGTGTGAATCATGATAATAGTGTAGTTCGTGAGAGCTATACTTTTTATAGTAACCCACTATGGTGTGAAGACTTTCCTCCCAAAGATGGAAATCTCTTCTTAGAAGATGAGAGTACTCTTATGGGGAAGGATTATGATGAGAAGGAAGGTGGTATTTGTTTTCCCAATACCTCTTCTTCTTGGTGTGTTCCAATTCTTGTGGTATGACCAATGATTTTGAGTCTAATAGTAACCATTCCTATGTGAACACCTTGGACGAAGTTGTTTTGCGAGACACCTTTCTCTACTATCTATTTGCATATGATAATACTCATGCTTGTTTGGGGAGTACCTTTTATGTTAATAGTAGTATCAATACGGCAAATGAGAGTCTCCTTGACTTGATGCTATGTTATTCCTTTCCATTTGACCCCGGTGTTGGCCTAAATAGTGATGAGTATAGTAGTATCATTTCTTTCTTTTCATATGATTCTTACTTGATGTTACTACTTGATCATATTTGCTTAAAGGAGATGTTTTTACCAATTTGTGTGAGCATTACATTGATATTTGACCCCGGTGGTGGATTGCGAGTAATTCCATTCTTGAAATTAGCTAGTGCGTTGGGTGTATTCATAACTTGGGTGAATTTTGTTAATGACCTTACACTTAGCTATGATGTCTTGCCTAATTTGAAAGGGGATTTGTGCTTGCCTTCGTGTAGAACCAATGTTGGTTCTTATGAATTGCCCCTTATGTCAAAATATTTTTAGTAGCCAAGTGTCTTTTGCCTGGTGGGGTTACAAACCCGTGCTTCAACCGTTTGATGCTTGGATATATGTTAAGTGTGTGCCACCTTGGCATTGTGATAAAATTGTTATTACTAACGCTAACCCTCATGCCACGAGGATGTTGTTGTTGTTTGTTTTCCCTATGGTTTTGCAAGGCTTGGATTCGAGGACGAATCCTTTTCAAGAGAGGGAGTATGATGCCACCCAAGTCGCCTCTAATCCATTTACAAGGAACCAAGTGCGAAAGCTACTAGTTCTTCAAAGTATATTTGTGAAGATGACCATGTTGGACGTTTTTTATCATATCTTGATACCATACAAACGGCTCCACAACATGATGGTTGGATTAGAGGTGGAAGAAAAGACAAGTTGTTCACTGCCTTGGAATGACTACCGTCAACTTGGGCGTCAAAGGGGTGACGGCCCGTCAACATGGACGTCACTTGGACGGTTTATGGCATCCCATCATCTTAGAGTGATGGAGGAAGCGACAACCCGTCAAGTGGGTGACGGTCCGTCAAGCTGGGCGTCAACTTGGAGGACTTGAGGCAGCACTTTGCATAGGAGTGACGGAGGCAATGATGCCCCATCAAATGAGTGACGGCCCGTCACTTTGGGCGTCATTTGAACATCGGCCAAAATGTGGCCACTTTCGTAAAGCTTTTAGGGCCACTTTTGGGTCATTTTTGTAATAACTAGCCAAACACTGTAAATAGCTAGCTTAGTCTTCATTCTTAGGGAGATTGTTTTGAATATTTATATGATGAAACTCTTGAAAGAGTGTTGTGAGCTTGGTACAAGCTTGGGTTGAACATTGCTTAGAAACATGGGTTGCGAGGTGAATTCAATTCCCTCGAGGTCTTCATAAGAGTTAGGTGCTTCTTAGAATTAATACGATTAAGGTTTTAGGGTTTAATATACCCTTTAGCTGCTTTCGATTTCCTATTTTGTGTCTATCTATCTATCTTTATTTTCTTGTCTTTCGATTTCCTATTTTGTTCTTGCCTTCCTAGGTTGGTTCGCATCACTAAGTTAACCATTCGGTCATATCCTTTTTCCTCCGTCGGAATTCCCACCACCACTAGTGACTAGTCATGCGTACACCTTTTAAATAATCTAGGCACCAATGAAATTCACTTAAGGTAAATAACAAAAGGGTTTAACGTGAGTCCCATGAACAATTTGATCCTAAGCATAACTATCAAGGACTATTTATATTAGGTAGAGTACTTACGTAGCTTGGCAGGAATTTTTTTATTTTATTAATTGATAAATTAGCTTGGTGGAACATCTAACATGTACAAATGATATAGTCGAGAATCACACGAGAAATATATATATGTGTGTATATAGACACACACACACTATTAGAGTAGTTAGCAGTTACATAGATAATCTTAAACTGGATATTCAAATTAAGCTAATATCATATGAGAGACTACTCATCTTTAAATTCTAGATTCCTTCTTCATTCTTTTATGGAATTAACATATAAGAAAACAGAATAAGTAGTTGGATATATCAGGGTTTGTCATAGTGATGGAACCCTCCGGTTCCAACCAATCCATTAAGAGTTTGCATCATCAAAGGGATTTCCAAAATCAAGGGAAAATAAACACGAAAAGAAAATGTAGAGACATGTATGAAGATTGAACAAAAATATCTTTGAAGAATCAATAACTACCTTTCCAAAAGAAGTTGATACTCATGCTTTTATAATAGAAAATGCATGCAAAAGACATATCATTAATATATTTCTAATCAGTACATTTCATTATCATATTAAATTTCCATATTTCAAACTGACCCATTCAATCATGCAAATGGCAGAGAATGAGCTTGTAATATGCCACACTAAGAAAATGTAGAGCATTTATGGGAATGAACACATGCTGGATTAAACATTAAAAAATGGAGAACAAACTCACGTGATTTGAAACAAAAATCTGCACAGGCCCTGCTTCAGCAAAAAATCCCATCTGCAATATTCCACACGGATAAATATCTATAGGTAGATGGAGAAGAGCTAACATACATTAACCAATCAATCAACTACACCTCAACCCAAGGAATCTGACTATATATATGAATCTTCTATATCCATTCCTCTACATTCAGGCCTACTTCATTCCTAACTGGTAGTAATTAATTTATCTTTTAAACCAAATTAGTGGTTTTAACAAGACTAACATTATTACAACGTAAAATTCTTTCCATGCAAAAGTTCCATATGCAATATTCCACAATCATGAAGTACCCATAAGTCCAAACCCCACTTGGGGGATTGCACTGGGTATGTCGTTGTTGTTGTATAAAGTACCCATAAGTCCAGACCCCACTAGTGGGAATGCACTGGGTATGTTGTTGTTATTGTATAAAGTACCCATAAGTTGATCAAATAATTAATCAGTCATAAAATTTCCATTGATCAATCAATCACCTTCATCCAAACTAGTTAGAGTCGGAGATATTCGAGCCAATATATTCGCTATATATAAATTATGACCAAATATAATGCAACAAAATTTTGAACCTTGCAAAAGGCCCAAACTACAGGATTTTCGATGTTGAGGGTGAAAATACTCCATTCAAGCCATACATGCATCGATATCATGTACCTTTCAAGGCATCTAAGAGTCCATCTCCTCTTCAAAAAAGATTTTGAAAAAGACTATTTAACTTCAGTTTTCTGGACATGTTTTGCTAGTAGTCTCAGTTTGTGAAATAACTGACTTAGAGGGTGTTTGGCTTAGCTTAAAAGGTCAAACCAACTTTTAAGTAATTTTCATCCCTCAAGAGATGTTTGGATATTTTAAAAACGACTTAATAAAAGTTAAATGTTAAAAGTAGGTACCCCTACTTTTCATTTTTTAACTCAAAAGTTACTGAAGATAGACTTTTTAAAAACTACTTTTTGAAGCTAAGCCAAACGGGCCCTTAATATAATGTTGTTCAGATAAATATACTTCACAATATAGATGGTTTGAACAAGAATTCCCGAAGGTTAACAGAGCGCTGACTCCGTGGCTAATTGTTTTGCTTCACTCTCCATGGTACAACAGTAACAACTACCATTACATGGAAGGTGAAAGCATGAGAGTGATGTTTGAGTCCTGGTTTGTTCAGAAGAAGGTTATCATAGTGTTTGTTGGACATGTTCATTCTTATGAACACTGGTTAGGCCCCTCAGTTTATTAAGAGTTGTAAAATTTCATCCTTGAAACAATTTACAAGTCTTTATTTGTATCTGGTTACATGGACATTTTTTTAGGAACGTGTATCAAATGTAAGTACAACATCACAAATAGACAGAGTACTCCAATTGAAGATCCCTCCACGCCTATATACATAACAACAATTGGGGACGGTGGAAATATTGAAGGCATTGCTAACAAGTTAGATTTCTATTCTTTCTTATCTCGTTTTTTTATCTGATGTAATGAGAAGAGTTTCTGATGGGAGTCTACCTGGTTTTTGTTTCTGCAGTTCTTCAGAACCACAGCCGAGCTACTCAGCTTATCGCGAAGCAAGTTTTGGTCACGCAATTCTTGAGATCAAGAACAGGACCCAAGCCTATTATACTTGGCACTGTAATCAAGACAGTGAACCGGTTGCAGCAGATTCTTTGTGGATTTACAATAGATACTGGTATCCTAAAAAAAAAAAAAAGACCAGTTCTATGGCTTGAAAATACTATTTACCTATTCCAAAAAAAAAAATACTATGTTTGGTAGGCAATGCAGTTCTTCTTTTCCTAGAAACCATGTGTTCTGTTAGATCCGTTCATCGGTTACTTCTATTTTAAAGTATCTATAGATCAACCTATCAATTAATCACTCATAAAAAAGTCTATATGCCTATCAATCAATCTAAATCTCAATCTCAAACTAGTTGGACTCAACTATTCAATTCACCTGCATCAATTTCCCTCTATTCAACCCCATTGAATCTTCCTTGCTATTTCTTTCCTTCTCGTTCTCTCTTATTCTCTAAATTCTCACCTTTCTTACATATATTTTCAGCTGAATTCCGCATAATTCAGTTGAATTAGCAAGTTTGTTGACCAACTGTTTCTTATCGGAACCTCTTTTTTTGAAGCAGGATTTTCTACAAAGATAGTGAATTTTCGTTGGAGGCCAAATTGAAGTTAGTTTTTAAGAAGATTGCTTGCTTGCCTACTGCTAATCCGCCTCCAACCACTGTAAAGAGATTTCGATACAGAATTTTCGAGATATGCAACGGCTTAATTAGCGAAATTCGGGTTGACTTCTGTCTAATTAATTGATAACCATGGTAACAACTAATGCAATAAATAAAAAAAATTTAAAAAAAAAAATTACCTTGTTAACCATGGTGACAACAGCTTCCAAAATCTCACCTTTAAAGGGTCGAAACACAACACACTGATACTTCACTGGGAAAGTAACAAAACCAGTTCCATCACGAATTAATCCTTTTCCAACGCTTTCAATCCCAGTAATAGCCACTATAAAACCATGTCGACCACTGTAAAAAACCCAAAATCGATTACTTAAACCAAAATTAAAACAAGATTAAATCAAGAGAAAATGAAAATTAGATATGAATTAGGGTTTTGATGAATGAAACCTGCAAGTTCCTTCTACATCTTTCATTAGTTTTGAGACGAGCTTTTCACGAAGGTCACGACCAAAGTGACGAGGATGAAGCTGCATATTTCTCTCCAATACTATGTGGAAAAACATTGTTGAGTTTTCGATTTAGCTGAGTTTTTCAGCGAAGATGCAAAGATATATGTACACAGAGGGAGGGAAGTGTAGCTGATGAAGGTCGAGTGTATACATACTGGGCCGGGTGGTTAAGTTCACTAAGGCTCTGATTGGAAAGAATTATCAGTTTAGGAATTACAATGATTTGTTTGTTTGCTAAAGTATAATTATAAGTGTATTATTTAGTTGTACAAGTATAATTATAAGGTTATCTTAAATTTTAAAAATAAAAATTAATCATTTAAAATTTATATTAGAAAAATAAGAATCTTTATGAATGTTATTAAATTAAATATTTAAGATATATATTAATTAATAAACACATGTTCTTAACTAATATTATAAAAAATAATTTATTTATATTTTTTAAATTAGTATATTTTAATCAATTTATCATAAAAAATAAAAGTATAAGATTTTTATGAACATCATGAAATGTATGTTTGACAAAAATGTTAATATTATAAATATTATGTCATAAATCATTAAAACATTTGACAAAAAAATTATCTATCAAGTTTAACTAAAAAATAAATAGTTTGCAATGTGAAATATCAAGTCAATACTGCTAAAATAAATTAAATTGAAAATATGACAAATTCTAAATTTAAACAAAAAATTTAACATAATACTCTTATATCAAATTTCAACACAAAGTACAACAACAACAACCCAATAAAATTCCACAACGTGGGATTTGGGGAGAGTAAAGTGTACGCAGACCTTACTCTTATCAAGGTAGGACGGCTGTTTCCGAGACAAAGTACATAAATATGATTTGAAAGAAAAGAAAAATGTAAGTCTATAACTTTGTTTAATAATGAATTCTACTTTAATTTAAAAAAATCAGAATACTAAACAAATTATGCAAATAAAAAAAAAGATTAATGTATTATTTAATTTATTATAAAATGATAATATTGTGTCAAATTTATGAATATTTTAAATACTTTTTAGAATTTATGGGTATGGATCATATTTCATATCTTTAAAAGTTAAAAATATATTTTTCTCAAAAATTATGGTTAAACTCATGCTTGAAACTTCACTCAAAACTTAATTGCCAAAACTATTTGGAAATCTATGGTCAAACACAAGCTAAGAGTGGTACTTTTGAATTTTTGGCCGGACAACAATTTATTTATTTTTTAAAAAAAGACTTTCTTTCAGAAAGTTCGCGCAAAGCTTCTGATATACATCGGGCATAGTAAGTTTTAGTTTTTGCCTATAAGGCAGAAGTATATGATATTTTAAGATAATTAACCTCCTCAATGGACCACAAATTTTATTTTACAGACAAAAGTTAAACTTATATCAGATGAACAACACAATTTTTCCTAACAATTTTTTAAAAAAAATAAGATCATTTTTTAACGATTTATTAAGAGATAAGTGTCAAAAATATGTCTGAACTATCCTCCTTTTTGAGTTTCATACCTAAACTATCACTTATTAGTTTGAAATACACATCTCTCTTTTATTCTGACGCAAAATTTTTCTTAAAATAAAATTTTTATTTTTGTTATATTCGGTATACAAGTAGGAAAAAATATTTTCCTAAAAATATATGTATATATCTAATACAAAAAGAGAACGGTATAAAATATATATATAAATTAAAAGCGAGGGGTTAGATGGAGTGGTATAATTTTACTTTTTAAAAAATAAATATAAGAACATTTTTAGGAAGGAGTGGCAAAGAGGGTGAAGTATGAATTTTTTAAATATATTTTATAAAAGAAAATTTTAAAATAAAAGGACGGGGATTTGGGGGGAGGGGGTGGAGTGCGTGAGCAAAATACTTTTAAAAAAAAAATCTCTTTTTAAAAAGTAATTTTTTTATAAAAAAAATTATTTCTTTTTTGGGGGGGATAGAAATACTTTAGTCTTTAACTTTTAACTAATATTAATAATTTATTTAATTTTTATCAAGGTGGATATTTTATCCATGTGGCATGTAACACTTTTTTAAAAAAAAATAGAGAGAGTAGAGAGAGTATTACACACACCACTAAGATGTGTTTCTCAAACTAATAAATGATAGTTTAGGTATGAAATTCACATTTCCAATAGTTTAGATATGAAGCTAAAAAAAAGTGATAGTTTAAGTGTGTTTTTAACAATTATTCTCATTTATTAAACATGAACAAAATTTTAAGACAGGATATCTTTTAGGACACTTAACTTCATTTCTTGTTTAAGTGTATAGTTGAAAACATGTCCAATTTTTAAAAATTCTTTATCCATCAATTTTATCCTATTTAGAATTTGATATCTAAAAGAAAATGGAATTTATTCAACGTTTGATTTAAAGATTCATTATTAGCCCCATGGTAATGAAATGGCTCTATTGCAATGAATAGGAGAGGGTCTATAGTATCCGAAGCATTAGAGTAATACAATAACTGAGAATTGAGAAGAGATTAGTTTTGTTTATGATCGGTTCGGTTCAATTTATCGATTTTCGATTTTAAAATATGTTAAATTAATAATTAAATCATTAAGATATGAAAAAATTATGCGAATTTACAAACATTATTAGTTTATTATTTAATATAACTATAGTTTCACATAATTACGAATCACGGCTACAGTTTAATAAAATTTGCTATCATACAAATTTGGGGCTCATATACAAATCTAGAAGCGAATTTAGGGGCTCATCTACAAATCTCTAAAATAAACTTATATTTTTCTTTGAATTTGTATATTTCGAGGCTCATATACAAATATGTGAGGGATCATATACAGAGATCTAAAGGTTTGTATTTATATACAAAGCGAATTTAGGGGGTCATATACAAATCACTAAAGCAAATTTGTATGTGTATATACATATCTTTGAAAATCCAATTTGTATAATACAGCGAGATATATAAATAAGAAAACTTAATTTGTATAAAGTAGCGAGATATATAAACAGAAATTGAAATAGCAATTGAAACTATAAGTATTAAATGTAATTATGTAAACTGTAGTTAAGGAGCCTAATAATGTTTCAAGTCTTTGCTATTTTTGAAAGTTCCTCGATATGAAAAAATTATTGATTTTCAGTTTATCGGTTATTGGTCCTTAACTGTTCGATTTTCGATTTAACCAATAAGAAAATACTCATAATATAATTTACCCAACAATTTACGCGATGGAACAATAATATAACTTTACATAATACTCATAAAAAAGAAACAATAGTTACTAATATGAAAAAAACTATACAAGTGCGATACAAATAAAAAAATTAGGAAAATTATGTGAATAAGGCTAAAAAGCAAAAATAGTAACCACTAAGATACTTATATTAATATTTAGTATTTATGTAAGGGTAAAGTAATAAATTACTACAGTCTTGATAGGTTATCGATTTACTCAATAACCCAATATTAAAAATCAAAATCGAATCAATAACTGATAATTTTTTTTATAAAATAATTAAAAATTTGTTAACCCAATAACTCAATTGCAACAAATCAATAACATTTTTTTAAAATTTAATTTATTGATCGATTCGATTTTTGCTCATCCGTGCTTTTGTCCATCAAAAGGAAAGGTGTATGGTGATTGGACAGAGACATAATTGATTTTACACACAATGGCATATTTATGAGAATTGTAGATTTCTTAATTAATTTTTTTATTTTACATTCAATGTCCGATAATTATATTAAAGTTCGACTAAACCCAAATTCATATATAATAGGACCCATTTTTTAGGGCATCAATTCCAATATGATTTTTTTCTATTTTCAAAAACTCCAAACTTGAAATCTCCGACTAAGAACAAAAAAAAATTCAAACCATCCTATCACAACTAATGTTGGTACATATTGTGGCTCTAAAGCTAGGAAAAAGGCTATGGTAGAATAAAAGATGAGGACAAAAAGGCCTTTTGAACAAGATATCGATTATTTGTGCACAAAATTTAGAAAAATGGTTAAACATTAAATAGCAAGGTACAAATCGGCTATCCCAATGAAATATTTACTCAACAATTTCACAAAAGCACATATTTACTGTCGAGCTAACCGTCAATGAAGTGGATGTAAACCGTGAAAAAAAAAAAATTCAACTCACCTTCACAGACAAAAAGAGTTGGATAATTTCTTCTCATACCACTAACTTTAAAATAATCGACATGTGCACAAGCTACTTCAAATACACCATTCCTGGTCTCTTAAGTATGTTGAGGTCACTCTCATCGCTTCCGGCGGAGGGGGAAAATTCAAATCGATAGGCGATCGCCCCAAATAGCTTGGATGGGATGAAAGCTCCCAATCATAGCCAGTAAATAAGGTCAATAGAACATAATTTTCTTTACTATACATCTCTCTTTTGCTATCAGTGGTGTCTAAACCTCTTACATGCACCTCAACTATATGTGCTACTGCTACCTCCCACCAATACATTTACCGAATTACTACGACCCCAACTGCAGAACGAATCTAATAATCTTCAACACCAGACAGTCATCAAGAACCAGTAGCAAACCATTAAGACTCACAGAGAAACTACCACCCAATTAAGGAAGTTGCTGCAACAGAGCAAATTTTTAGTATCAACAATCTACATATCTGCACCGCAATTTACATACCGATTTAGACGGTTTTAATTCATAAATTGCATGAAATTAAGTAAAATAAGAAAAGACAAATTTTAAAAGAAAAGAGTATGTGGCCTTGAGGCCACCTCGAAACTACAGTTAGGTCCTCGATTTTTCAGCTCAGAAGAGAAGGCTTTTTTAACCAACCACTAGCTCCTCTCCGTTCTAAAACATACTTGTATGATGTAATCCCAGAAGTTGTCTGCATCTTCAACTTCTCTTGCCAGCCATAAGAAATTCTGCATACAAGATAAACTTTAAGACTGGAAAAACAAACATCTGTACAAGATGCATCATGCATAACGATGCAAAAGCTGAAGTTTAGCATAATTGATCGCAGAAACATAGCTTTTCAGATAACTTTTCCCTAAATAACCCCCCCCCCCCCCCCCATTATGGTTAATTCCATAATGTTTTCAGGTTCATTATTCAGCCCATAAGAAACAAGAAAAGTTGGAAGCAAAATAGGGAGCATAAGATTTTTGCTGGTAGTAAGGATCTTCATCTGCATCCTTATTCATCAAATAGAACATGATCCGCATCCTTGCAAAAAGAAAAATCAGTCAAATAAATTGTCCCCAAGGCTTTGGTTAAGTGGTAAAAGCGCAATATGTCATGTGCGAGTTACACACATTCACGAGTTCAAACTCCGACGGAGAAGAAAAAATCCGGTATTTAAGTTTGAGCGGGATAGAGGGACAGGTCAATTATCCACCTAGTTTCAAACCATGGGTCACTAGCTTCTGATGATTTCTCAATTATCAAAAAGAGGGAAAAAAACTTACAGTTAGGGAATAACTTGAACAGCAGAAGCCAAATACACAAACATTAAGAAGATGATATCAAATGTTAAATAAGATAATTCAAAATTTTGCAATAATTGAAGATTGACCCCCAACTGGTTCGCGCTACAAGTAACTGGTAATGATGCGCCACCGCCTACCAAAAGTCATTTCGTTGTTTAACTGCTGGATGCTACTAGTTCACGGAGATGAGCTCACCAATTTCACTAGAAAAGGAAAAGGTCGAAAAGGGGAAATATGAACAATAGAAAGAAAAAAGAAAAAAAAGACGTCCTTGGTTGACTTCAGAAGTCAACTTCACACAACAATTGAAAACTGAAAACATTACAGGACTGCTAAAACAGATGATAGAACTAGAGACAAACAATTTTGAGAAAAGGAAAGTCTTTATATCTCAGTATAAAGAAGTACCCCATATTTGATGACAACAGTGGTACACAATAAATATGAAGACCATTTAAACCGAAAATTGGGACAAACTACAAAGACTTCCCAAATGTTTTAGCTAGTAACATGTTGCACCTTTGTGGATTCATTTTTTTCTTCTTTTATGAGAATAATTTTCAACTACTACAAAACCTTCGGTATTTAGATGTTTCATGATTCCCTTAGTTCCTCCTACATTGGTTGAGGGAATGTGTTGTCGTCTTCTTATATGGTCTTAGTTTATTTTTTCTTATATGGATTATATGTCTTAGTTTCTTAGATAATCCTCACCATACTAGTAGGCTTCAACAGTTGAGTTAAACCCACTATCCATTTTCCTATCACATGTTAACAGAACCAATCTCACTCTATTCTTGATCTACCCAATGTTGAGCCTCGTGTTAAGTTCTTCCCACTCCAAATGTCTAGTGGAGGGCATGCAAGGGTGTTAGATAATCCCATATTGATGGAAATAATAAGTTGCCTCCTTATATGGTCTTAGATAATCCACACTCCATGATCTAGCTTAGCCAATATTCATTTTTTTAACAGGGTAACAGAATCGAACCATTCCTATTCTTAGTTTACTTAATGTTGTCTGTCATGTTATGTTGTCCCCGCTCAAAATGGTCCAACCTTGGGCATGGATAGGGATGGGTTAGAATGTCCCATGAATTGCTATTTAGTATCTACTTTTATGATCTTTACACAAACCCACTTTTGTGAACTAACTATTGAGTTACGCCCAAAGTACATTTTCTTACCATATCGCCAGTATATCAAGAGATGCGTGTCTAGATTCATTACACTTAAATAAGGAAAACCGTATAGAGTACTCTATACCATATCTTAGGATATTTTGCATTTAATCATAAAATATAAACTTAGCTTATTAGTAGATAACATGATTGCCTACCATATCACACATCACCTAAAACTTCCTCTATAAGGAGGCAATCTTGTACATTGTGAGTTAATCAAGTTAGAAAGAAGTTCTCTCTTCGAATTTCTTATATGGTATCAGAATCTCTATAATCTTCTTCGAGACTCAAATAGTTTCTACTTCTAGCGAGTGGCCTTATGCCTCTTGCCAGACCAAAGTAGGTCGCCACTCAACCAATATTTTCTACTTTTCTTTCTTTTAATGTCTGGTGTCACCCCCCCCCCCCTCTAATGATCAATGTCAGTCCTCTTTCTCGCAACCGTTCAAACATATCTACCTTCTAACGATTGTTCAAGCATTTCTTATATCTTACATGATTGTTTCAGTACCGTTCATTTCACAGACAACCATTTTGGGTGTCACTACTGTCTGCGTTAACTGACATCGCCTTCTAAGCCTCAAGTTCCGAGATTTGCAACACCATAGCTCATTTTGAGGACCAAGAATATATTCATTTCGAAGTGTGATGCAATAGACACATCAATGAGTTCCGAAGGATAAAATTCTAGCACCAATTATTAGTCATGGTGAATCATTTCTAACGCGAGTACAGTATCAGGACTTTATGTTCGGTGTTCTGGAGAACAGAATAAAAGGATGTTACACATAGAATCAAAATCAAATGGTTGAAATGGAGAAGTGCTACTGGTGCTATGTGATAGAACAATGTGTAGTGAAGTGAAAAGTAAGTTCTATAGAACAATTATAAGACCAACAATGTTATATGGAAGTGAATGTTGGGCCATTAAAGTACAACACATCCTCAGTAATAAGACCAACAATGCTATATGGAAGTGAATGTTTTGCTTCTCATGGGAATATAATGTTCTGTTTCTAAACAAATTCACTAATGAAGATGCTACTGGAAAAGGACATGGAAGTTCCTTTTCACTAACAGAGAGGCTCTAACATTCCATAAGATTGGAGAAAGAGAGACAGCAACAGAGGGATAGGAGAAGAATAAGGAGAAATAGAAGTTTACTTTTTTTGTTCAATTTTAGGGAAAAAAATAAAAGGATAAGGAAGGAAAGCTTTAAACATATTTAAAATTGGCCAATGACCAAATTACATATTAGGGAAAGAACACAAATAACATCATATTCATTGCTTATCTTTCTTCAAAGAATCTAAAAACAAGATAATGAATGTTTTTAAAAAGAGCACCAAGGACTATTATCTACCTTTTCCTTCCTTCCAACTTCATTTACTTTTTTTGAAAAGCAACATTGTTATTCTTCATTTTTCTTTAAATTTAAAATGACTGTCAGATGTCACTGCTAATGACTTCTTCACAACCATGGAAGTAAAAGAAACATATAACAGAAGGCGGGATTTAGATATTAAGTCATGTCAAAGTTGGATTCTCTGGTAACAGTTTCTCACATAAAAACTCTCAAATCAACAGGTTAGGCAGCAAAAGGATCCTCCAAGTGATAGAGCATTTCATAATAAACCATATAACTGGGTTATAGTCACGTTCCTTTCCCCAATACCAAAAAGCAAGTGGGAAATAAATACAAACAGAAATAGATAAAGGGAGAAAATCAAATAAATAAACAAATAAAAAACAGCAGTCAATAACTTTGTATTTTGTGGCCATTGTTTAACTTTGTACGCTAACAGGAAAAGAAGAAGAAAAAATTGATTATTCATATGACATATCCTAAAAGAATCTCTTTTTTTTAATATGAAGTAAGAAGTATTAGAAAGGTATCAAGGAGATGAAAATTACATACACAAAAACATGGTTAACTCTTGAGAACAAAAACACCTATTTAATCAGGGAGCTAACCACAAGCAAAAGAGTGGCCGCTAAGCCATATTGAGGGAGCTAATGAAATCTAAGAAGGGTAATATATCATTCACAGTGGATAAATTGCTCCAATGGAAGAGGTTAATAAGGCCTCTATTTCAAACTGCTAATTGGAGTTGAGATACCATCAAAACATCTAAGCAAATCATATGACATATCCTAAAAGAATCTTCTGCCTCAAAGAGCATCTTGGTAATTTAACAATTAAGATCATCATTTTTATCAGAATACACATTTAAATAGAGTATCAACAAAATGGTCGTGTCAAATATAATTGCAACAAACTTTATTTGCCCCCACCATTTTTCTTTGGAACATACTGGACTTGAGAAGAGGATAAAAAGTAGCTGAACCACACAACACCATACTCTTTTCCTGAAGAAATATATGGAATCGTGGGAGAGAAAAAGGTGGAAATTTCAGGAAAAGTGAAAAGGGAAACCAATCTAGAAAACCATCTACTGACCTTTTATTGGTCTTCATGGAGAAGTATTTCTGTGCCATATTAAGGGACCTACCTTGATTGATGATGTTTGAATCAATTTTGTATTTAGGCCTGGTTATATGTTAAAAGAATTTTGAAAGACATGAAGCAGATAGAATGATAACAAAATCTAAAATAACGTAAAGCAATATTATTAAATGTTTGCTCAACTTTTAAGATTGTGTCTTTTCAATTGAACAAAATTATTCAGCCCTAGTGGGAGTGGGGCAGACTAAACGAACAAAGTAAACCAGGCAGAATGGGAGAATGAAAGTAATGTACAACATTTACACCGTTAAAGTGATTATATTTTGACATTACTACATAGTATTCTTGATGGCATCCCAACCTATCTAATGTCTCTAATCCCAACGCCAGCTAGTGTGGAGATGAAAATCCATGAAAATAAAAGGCACTTCCTATGAGAAGGTAATCCAGAAACGAGGAAATTTAAATTAGTAAAGTGGACCATTGTGACAAAAAATCAGAAGGATGGAGGTTACGATCAGAGCTTGCTATGTAAATGGCTATGCAGGTTAAATGATGGGAAAAAGTTATCAGAAGGAATCTCTTTGACAGGAAAATGCAGGAAGTTGTATTTATTCCTTCAGAAGATGCAATCAGTAGTGTAATTGCCAGAAAAAGAAGATGGCCTACTTTGGAAAGCTAGTAAAAGGTTCTTTGATTATCAGCTCATTCTATAAAAAGTTCTTCTATTGTCAGCTCATTCTATAAAAAACTCAATGCTATTCAGCCAGTGCAATAACAAAAGTGGTCTTGGATGTACGACTACAGTTCTAACAAAAGTTCCCTTTTCTGGTTGACTAGTGTCTCATGAAGCATGTCTAACTCAGGAAAATTTGATGAGAAGGAGTTGGATAATGTGCAGCAGATGCTACTTGTGAAAAATCTTGTGAATCTATGGATCATATTTCTGCGTTGTGAATGTTCATAGTTAACTTTGGCATCCATTGGACTATATGGCAAGTTCATAGCTCGCAGAAGCATCCCTAAAGAAGATCTGGAGAGTTATTCCTCTTAGCATAGTTTGGACAATATGGAAAGAAAGAAATAAGAGGTTTTTTGAAAGCAAAAAGGAGCAGGTCTGAAAAATGGTGCACATGCTAGCTAGAATGCTCAGGATAATAATGTAATCAAGCCAGCATCATCTCAGTACTTTCACAGTATCAGTTTGAGACTGTTTAAATAAAAATCTTACCTTATCAGGAAAAATATTTGAGTAGGAAAATGACAAGCCAGAGACACTTTCACTACAATATCATGAAATTAACCGATGACAAAAATGAGACATTTCTAAGACGGGCTGCTCATTCTATCATGGAAACATCATATATAATGGGAAATAAGATTGCATTAAGCTACTAACCATAGGTGCTCTGCGAGCGCATAGATATAAGCTATCAATTTTTGCCTCATAAAAACCGAGATTTTTTATCTGTCGGCTTCAGTATCTGGAACGAGCACATTAAACTTTCATCAACACTCATCATTGCACCAGCATTATCAAATTCACCACAGTAGTTTGGGGCCGAAAATATTGTCACTAGCTGCCTTTCAGCGAAAAATTCATAACCATCTTCAACAACCTAGGTTGAAAACATTCTGGTCAATATGGAAAAACATAAAGAAAAGACAAAAAAGAAGAAAAAATTGTATAAATACCTGGTGGGCACGACAAACAAGGTCCATATCGTGCTGCATCAAAAATTCTGCGACCTTATCAGGACCAAAAGTATATGAAACTCCCCTATCATTCATTCCCCAACCTTTAACTTCCCGGCTAGGATCTGACCAAAGTAAATCACACAGCAAACCAGAATCTGGAACATCAGTTGGACGAGGTAAATTTCTTATCTGATCTAAGTTTGTTAGATCTGGAGAAAGACCACCATGCATGCACAGTATTTTCTCATCTATGAGAGCAGCAACGGGAAGACAATTGAAACATTCTGTGAAGCATTTCCATAGCTTCACATTGAATCGGCGCTTACATTCATCATAGAAACCATAAATCCGATTAATAGAAGCACATTCATGATTTCCTCTCAAGAGAAAGAAGTTTTCAGGATATTTAATTTTGTATGCAAGCAGAAGGCATATTGTTTCCAAACTCTGTTTGCCACGGTCCACATAGTCCCCTAAAAACAAATAATTAGCCTCAGGAGGAAATCCCCCGTATTCAAAAAGCCTCAAAAGATCACCATACTGGCCATGGATGTCACCTACAATCCAGACAAAAAAACAAAGAGGAGAAATGAGATAAATTTAGCAGTCCAATACTGCTCTAATATGAATGATCCCATGCACTGGCTAAGAAAGAAACAATAAAAAGACCCAAAATACTAGACAATGAAAGTAAAATGTTATTAATCTGGAAAAGCAATCTATCATAAAATAAACTGACTTCGTGATATAAGATACTGATGACGAACAATATTTCAAATGAATCACACATCACAATGACTATATAAGGCAGATAAAATAAAGATATCATGTACACCATTAAAGTTCTACTGTTTTCAAGATAGACAAGACAGTTACGATGACAATGAAATAATTTATTACCTCCTTCCTCCCTTTCCAAAAACTTTAGTAGCCATAATTCTGAAATCTAACCACTACAGTGATTTATAACCCTAACATAGCAAGAAGTCAAGAACCACATCGGTTATCTTTTTTTATTATTATATGAATAATAGAAGTGCAGTACCAAGCTGGTACAGAGACAAAGCCCATAAGTTATTCAACTCCTCACTCTAATATCAACATTCATTTTACATTAAGAAAGAAAATATGAAACCAACTACCCACATGTAAGCCATGAGCGCACATAACGCAATCACCTCAAATGTAAATGAGTGAGCAAGTGCACAATCAAGGTTAAACAAGCTCCAAAAAAAAATCATCATAGATAAATTAGACCAGTAGACATTTGTATTTCAGTAGAAAATATGGAGAAGCCCTAATTTACCTTAAAAGACAAATCATGGAATTAAAAGGGTCCAAATGAAGCAGAATAGCTATTGAGGATTCATATAGTTGGCCCCAACTAATTTGGGATTGAATCATAGTTGTTGTTACTGGATATATTAGAACAAACAACTGTACATATTACCCTACCGGATACATGCTATATAAGAAGCCCTAATTTGTCTTTTATGAGTACCAGAATGAAACGTGTGCACACAATGTGAAACAAATACTGAGGATTCATATAATTGACCACAACTAATTACAGATTGAGGCATATACAAATTAGACGAAACAAAATATACATGTTACCTACCTCATAAAACCTCACCCACCTATCCCTTCCAAATCAGTAGAAAATATAAAGAAGCCCTATTTTTTCTTTTATGAGTACCGGAAATGAAACGTGTGCAACCAGCACGAAGCAAATACTGAGGATTCATATAGCTGACCGCAACTAATTGCAGATTGAGGCATCTACAAATTCGACGAAACAAAATATACATGTTATCTACCTCATAAAACCTCACCAACCTATACCTTCCAAATCAGTAGAAAATATAAAGAAGCCCTACTTTGTCTTTTATGAGTACCGGAATGAAACGTGTGCAAACAACATGAAACAAATACTCAGGATTCATATAGTTGACCACAACTAATTACAAATTGAGGCACATAGAAATTCGACCAAACAAATATACATCTTACCTACCTCATAAAACCTCACCCACCCATCCCTTCCTAAATCAGGGATCAGATTAATTTCCAAATTTATCAGAAAAGTTGTCATTTTTATGATAATTATATATTGATAACCATGGTGTCTGGGCGAACCAAACTTACGCACACCTCCACTAATTCCCAAGATACTTGTCACCTCCCACCAGGGGCGGACCCACATAGTGCGTAACGGGTACTCAAGCACCCATTGACCTCTGCTCAAACTATATATTTTTAAGTAGAAAAATACCAAAATTGCTATATAAACAATGGCGAGTACCCATGGAACAAAAAGCTTGATGGGTGCTCTGGCTTAGAGGCGGAAATCAAAGCTCTTTAAAGTCATATTTTGGGAAAGCATGTGAGATCAATCTTCCATTAAAGCACTCTTTTAAACTTAGCTGATTATTTTTCTTATGTTTTACTCTCTTATTTTGTTTTTCTCCTTCATTTCAGTTCTCCAACTCAACAACAAAAATACCCTCATTCTCGCTGGATTACTATCGTATGTGAAGGTATATTGCTTCTCCTTTTTTTTCCTGAACCAATCCAAAGAACTCCAATTGGCTATTGCACTGAATTGAAAAAAGTAGCGCTCCCTTTTTCTTTTGGGGAATTTTTAGCTTGCAATTAAGCTCTTTGGTTGATTCAAGTTTATGTAAAATTCGTGAGCACCCATATCCGTAAAATCCTGAATCTGCCACTGCCTCCCAACAACAACAACAACAACAACAACAACAGGTTTAATGATAATTGCAAAAGATATATAAAAATCAAAATCAATTCTATATGCCTTAAAAACATGATAAGATCACAAATCATATATCAACAATCTCAAGCTATTTGTGGTGGTTAACAATATAAATAAATCATACACAGAGATGGTGGGAGGGATTTCTAGTAACACAAAGAGATAACAAACAAAGATCTTACCACAGATCTTGATTGGGGCTTCAAGTTCAAGGAGATTAGGCTGCTGAAGGAAGATTTCCCTTGAAGCACTACAAAGGGAACGGATCTCAGCTTCAGAAATCTGAACCTGCCTAACAGTTCTTGCATTCCTAAACTCCAAAAGCCTATTGATAATATCATCAAGAACAGCAGGCTCTATTAACCCTTGCTGATGTTGCTGCTGCTGATGCTCATTTTGTGCCATTTCTTGAGACCCTTTTTTGTTTTCTTTCTCCCCAACAAACACTAAGGGAAAACAACACCCACAATCCAAAACAAACCAAACAACAAAAGGGGAAAGGAGAAACCAAGAAAAGGGGTCTCTTTTTTTTTGTTTTTTTCTTTCAAGAATCGATTTTTACAAGAAAAAAGATTGTAGATTTGATATTTGAGAAAAAGGGGCAAATCAAGAATGAGGGGGTAAGATGAATTCCTATTAGTATAGATATGATTTGCTCGTGTGGTGGCTTCCTTGATAATTGCTAAATCTAACGTTGTTTGCTAAAAATGTGTCATGCATCATGTGGGGTGAATCCCTACTTGAGGTCACTGCTCATTGGAGGACGGCGCCATTTACTTTAAAAAGTCCATTTGCTTTGTTTAGGTTTCAAAAATATTTCGTACGCCCTAACTAAATTAAAGTTTCAAAAAAGGGGGAAAAAGGAAATTGTAGCCCTAACCCCACTGTGCATTATTAAGGGGTAATTTATTTATAATATTTTAATTATTACACTATTTTATTTTTTTTATTTTTTTTCACACTGTTTTTTTTTATATATATTTAAATTTGCTATGATTGTGCTTAGAATCTTACGGAAATAATATTTTTGCCTCCACGAGGTAGTGGTAAAATCTATGTATATTCTATCCTCTCCAGACCAACTAGTGAAATTTCACTGAGTATATTAGTGATGGTGATAGCTGGTTAGAGTTATTTATGATGAAATGTATATGGAGTATTATTTTATATATAGATTATTATACAGTTAATTATTCATATATAAATTATCCCAACCTATTGTCTGATATATTATGAAGATTTTTAAATTGCACATCAAACACCGTATTAATTTTATTCATAAATAATTTAGTTTCTAACTAAATATCAAATATAATATTACTTATGTAGGATTTAATACTTGTATACTAACCTCTAAATCAACTATCAAACAACTACTATATATGTGTGTTCCCTATATTATGGTCATCTTGACCTTCCAACAAATTAGATATATAATAATTATTTTTAACAACATATACATGCATAATTAACGTTCAAATCAACTATCAAATAATCTCTAAGATCTAAAATCTTTTTTTGCTCTCTGTATTATGGCCATCTTGACCGTCCAACAAATTGGATATATATTGATAACGTGTATCTTGGTCCTTCGTCCACCAAGGCTAGACGGAAATAAATTACCTAATGTTTTGTCTTTATTTTAATTTAAACTTGAGACCACGTGATGTTTAATCCACTTTATAATTAAAAAATAAAAAAGATGTTCAATCCACTTAATTAACCAAGAGGCCATACCTTGGATGCTAACAAATTGGATATATTGTTTGGAGAAAGTTTGACTATCTTAATTTATCATAATTAAGCAACAAATATATTGTGAGAGTCAGGGTATAAGTGTTCACAAATAATTGAAAAAATGATTCAAATGAAAAATTGGGGGAAAAAATTCAACTATTTCCTTGTTTTGATTTGATTTTTTTTGTTTTAATCTAAAAATTGAATAATATTTGATTTGATTTTAAATAAAAAATATTTAAAAAATAAATCAAACCTACTATATAGATTAAAATTATAATTTCATGTATTTTTTTATTTTTTATAAAAAAAACATGTAATATTTATTATCTTTTTATAATCCTGGATTGATTCTTAAACTTTTCTTTAGAAGTAGTTATATTTAAGATTGGGCACCAGACCGAAATATTTTGATCCCGCTCTGGTCCGTTTTGATAATCGTTCCGCGCCGTTTTAGTAACTGTTCCGGTCCGGTAATATCCAGTACGGAATGGAATATGTTGAATCAGTACTCAAAATGAAATGGTACCATGATTTGGTACCAATATACTGGTACCGATTCATCCCGGTTCATTTCGATTCTAATCCGGTTCGTTCCATGAAATTTTAATTTCTTTTTAAAAAATAAATTGAAATGTAGTCGATGGCATAATTGCAGTTGCCACTGCCCAGGCTCTTGTTGCCATTTTCTGAACGTTAGGACTTGGGATAAGACTGGGCACTAGACCGATATATTTCGATACCATTCCGATCTATTCCGGTAACCGTTCATGTAATGTTTCGATTCTTGAGAAATTACTTTTTCATGTGAAATAACCATTTTACCCTTCTCTTTAGTGTGTTCATACTTTGTTTATGTTGTAGGGATGGTTGGTGCGGTTCTCGATACAATTAGTGAGATTTTAGTGATTTTGAGATCTTGAGTGGAGTTTTTAATGAGATATTTGACATTGGTGAACATTCTGAGATCCGAGTATCAGATAGGAATTCTGTTAGTTCCGTTACGTCTGAAACGTTGAGTTTGGTCTAGTTGAGTGTTGAGTTGGAGCCCTGAGACCTTAGAATGTGTTTTTAGAATTTAGACTAAAAATTGAGTTTTAGGCCTCAAAGGAGTCCGGAAGGGTATTTTGCATCATAATGACCTTTTTTGAAAATTCGATGATTCCGAAATGTCAATTTTAATAGGGTAATAGGGTAGCATATCCGATTTTCTTTATCGGACTCCAAATAAATCCCGAAGGTGTGATCGGAGGATTGGATTTTAGAGTAGTTGATGGTTCTCGTGCAGAGGTGTTCTCTTCTTTGCATTCGCGAAGGGTCCCCTCCCAATGCTTCGCGATTGTGGCAGATTGCTCGCATTTCCGATGGTTCGCATGTGTTTGGGCTTCACATTCCCTACAACTTCCCTGCGTTCGCAATGAACCTTGATCCTATACTCTGCGATCGCGAGGTTAGTGGCCCACGATAGTGATAGGTTATTTGTGATGCCAACAGTGAATTCCGAAAAATGCCCATTTTTCTCATTTCCACCATTTTACTATATTGGAGCTTAGCAAGGGCGATTTTGAAGTGAACCTTTGAGAAATGGTTTTCTCCTAAAAAAATTTTTAAAAGGTGGTTTCTTTGATTTCAAATCCATTTCTTGCTCGATTTTAATAGGTTATGCAACCACGAACTCCTCTTGATGTGTAGAATATAAATTTCAAATAAAATTCTAGTTTTACCTTTTTGTTTCCTAGGTGATTTTTGGATGATTTTGATCCAAGTTCTAAAACCTTGCAATATGGGTATCTTTAGACTCATTTTGATGAACTCTTCCATTTTTGATAGTTGGTGATCTTTTCAGAGTTGTTGTTGGAGAATATAGCTCTGGTTAGAGTGTTCGAGTGAAGTTTTGCCCTTCAAGGTAGGTTTGGATATCCTTTTTTTGAGATTGGGATTGGGTAATTGATCATTCTTATATTATAGGATTTTGGATGGAATTGTAATATGAATTGGGACTGTTGTTTATATTGTGATGCCTGTGTGGGGGATTGATTATACTGTGTTGCCCGTGTAGGGGCCTTATTTGCTATTCTATTTGCTTTGAGAGCATGTAAGGGGTTGAGTTGGGGGTTTGATCACACTTGAGTAATAAATGTTTTTAAAAAGAGTGAATACTTATTTCAATGTACATCTTCTTATTACTATCTATTTGAGGGTGTATATCATGCTTTGGTTGAGTTTTGAGAATTTTGAACCGTATATTGCATGTTGAATTGAATATTCTCTCCATGTCATATGTGTTGTGATACATTCATCCTCATTCATCATATTATTGATCTTGGAAAGTCGAGAAATTTGGAAATTCTTTTTGAGAAAGAAAATGAGATACCTTTTTATATCCTTAACCACGAGCTAGGTGACAAGTTGATAAGATATTGAGATTGTGATTTGGTATATGGGATGAGAGTCTCCCATGGGTCCTTGTCTGGAAACCTTAGCTCGACAAGTGTATACAATAGGTTGTACGACAACTTTAATTCTATTGTACCACCACATCATTGCATCATCTCATTGCATTGCATTGCTCTTTGAATTATATGGCTTATCTGATAATATGTGATATTGAGTTAGCCTTATATGTTTACTTTACTTGCGCCGTTCTATATAAATTGGTGGCACTGATGTCAGAGTGGGACTTTTTTGTATGCAGGTGGAAACATTTCTTAGTTTATTTAATAAGTATGATTGATTTCTTATACTCAGTCAGTCAAACCTATATAATACATGTGGATTGTACTCACCCCTACTTTTGTGTCACTTTTAATGCAGATTCTAGTCAGTGTATTACAAGCGGTAGCTGATCCACTCTAGCGGATAGTTTCATATTGGATTGATGGTGAGATCTTATGTTTAGGATAGCCATTAGTTCTATCTTTTACTAACAGTCTTTATTATTGTTCGAAGACTTATGATGTATTTTAGATTATATTTATGACATCAGGTTTTGAGATAATTCTTCGTTATACTTCTTTTCTTTTTATTTGTGTCCTGACTTTCCCTTAGGGAGTCTCGTATGTGATTTTTTTGTAGGCTTACACATCTGGTTGAGTTTTGGGATGTGTGACATCATGACCTCGGAGTTTGGGTCATGACAATTTTGGTTCGATCTTATCTGGTAGTATCCGGGAGGAATGAGATATGTTAAATCGATACTCAAAATGGAATATTACCATGATTTAGAATGTATATCGGTATCGGTTCATCCCGATTCATTCTGGTTCCGATCTAGTCCATGGAATTTTAATTATTATTTTTTAAAAATTTGAAATGTTGATGTTGGCAGAATGGCAGTTGCCACTGCCGAGGCCTATGTAGCCATTTTCTGAATCTTGGAACATGGGCTAGTTAGTACATAATGTTTGTGGAGAGATTCTCATCTATTTCATCTTCATTGAGTAAGTTGATCTAGAAGAAGGCTAAGTTCCAATGGTCTGAATCTTGTGAGAAAAGCTTTTAGGAATTGGAAACTAGGTTGACTACTGCTCTGGTGTCGACTCTACCTGAAGGTACTGATGGTTTTGTTTTTTATTGTGATGTGTCTAGAGTTGGACTTAGGTGTGTTCTGATGCAGAAAGGTAAGGTTATAGCTTATGCCTCCATATAGGCTAAGATTCACAAAAGGAAATATCCGATCCATGATCTCGAGTTGGCGGCTGTGGTATTTGCTCTAAATATATGGTGTCATTTATGGCATGCATGTAGATGTGTTTACTGACCACAAGAGTCTTCAATATATCTTCGGTCAGAAAGTGTTAAACATGAGTCAAAAGAGGTGGCTTGAGTTGATCAAGGATTATGATATGAGCATCCTCTACCATCTGGGTAAAGCTAATATTATTGCTGATTGTCTTAGCTGTCTATTCATGGGTAGTATTGCTCATGTTGGGAAAGAAAAGAGGGAATTGTCCAAGAAAGTGCAGACTTGCACGTTTGGGAATTTGCCGTATGGACTCAAATGAAGATTGTATTATTGTTCAAAATAGGGCTAAATCCCTAGTGGTATAAGTGAAGGAAAAGCATGACCAAACCCCCATCCTACTTCAGTTAAGGGAAGATGTTCATAAGAAGAAGGTGATGACTTTTTCTCAAGGGGGAGATGTTGTATTGAGATATCAAAATAAATTATTTGTACTGAATGTTGATGGTCTCCGAGATAGGATCATGGAAAAAAACCTATAGTTCCATATTTATTTTTTATTCGGATTCCACAAAGATGTACCATGACTTGAGAGAAGTCTACTAGTGGAGTGGTATGAAGAGAGATATTACAGATTTTTTTTCTAAGTGCCTAAACTATCAATAAGTCAAAGTTGAGCACCAAAGTCCATGTGGTGTGGCTCAGAATATAGAACTTCGAGAGTGGAAATAGAGATGATCAACATGAATTTTATCACAGGCTTACCGCGATCTCGTAGACAACATAATTCAATTTTGGAGATTGTAGATCAAATGACTAAATCAGTCTATTTCTTACTGGTTAAGAATACAAATTTAGTAGAGGAATACTCCAGATTGTACATCTGCGATATAGTCAAATTTCATGCAGTTCCTTTGTCTATTATTTCAGATAGAGGTGCCTGGTGCTCAGTTCACCGCCTAATTTTGAAAGTCATTTTAGAAAGGTCTAGGTTCAAAAGGTGAATCTTAGCATCGCATTCCATCCTTAGACAGATGATCAAGTAGAGTATACGATTCAGACTCTAGAGGACATGGTGAGAGCTTGCGTTATTGACTTTCAAGTTAATTGGGATAATCATTTGCCTCTTATAAAGTTTGCGTACAACAATAGTTATCACTCAAATATCTAGATAGCTATTTTGAGGTTCTTTATGGGCTGAGATGTAGATCCCAATTGGTTGGTTCGAAGTTGTTGAAGCTTAGTTTATAGGGCCATACATGGTTTATCAGGCTATGGAGAAAGTGAAAATCATCAAAGTGAGGTTGAAAACCACGCAAAATCGTCTAAAGTCCTACACTGATGTTAGGCAAAGATATTTAGAGTTTGAGGTGAATGATTTGGTATTGTATTTAAAGGTTTCACCCATAAAGGGTGTTATAGGATTTGGAAAGAAGGGGAAGCTCAGTCCCCATTACATTGATCCCTACCAGATTACAAGGAGGGTTGGTAATGTCGCTTATGAGTTAGAGCTACCACCAGAGTTAGTCGTTGTCACTCCCGTATTTCACATTTCTATTCTTAAGAAGTGCTTAGGAGATCTTTTTCTCATTGTTCCTATAAAATGCATTGGCATAAAGATAGCTTGTCTTATGAAGATATTTCAGTTCAAATTCTTGATCGTCAGGTTCACAAGTTGAGGACCTAAAAAGTTGCATCAGTCAAGGTTCTATAGAGAAATCAGTTTGTTGAAGAGGATACATGAGAAGCCGAAGAAGATATGAAATCCAGATATCCTCTTCTATTCGTTCCTTTTAATGTTGATTTTGAAGGTAATACTCATTTCCCCATCTCAAATTTAGTTCCTATTAGTGTGTTTGAGTGTTTTAGTTCTTGCATTGCATTTGTGACTTGTGTAAATTCTTAGTTTAGTCATCATTCGAGGATGAATAATCCCAAGGGGAAAATATTATAATACCCCAAAAATCCTAACTTAGTTTAGTCAAGAAAAGCTCAATAAAAAAGTTAGAAATTTTACAAAACTTTTGAATCACTAGCAGCACCTACGGACTGTAGATACACTACGGGTAGTAGGTGGGGCTCGTAGTTCACCTAAACTTAAAAAAATTTAAGTTATCTCTCAACTTTTCTACAGATGGCTTCTACGTAGGAGTTCCTATGGACTATATGTGGTGCTTGTAGGAAAAGATCAAAGACTCAGAACTTCAAGTTTGTAGGATGAAGGACTTCTATGTTTCGTAGAAGTGTTTATAGACCGTAGAAGGTCCCGTAGACCAAAACTACTAAGACCCACCTCAGACCCTCCCCCCTTTCTACGAACAGGGTTCACAAATTGTAGAAGGGTCCATAAACCCAAACCTTAAAATTGTAATACCCCCGAAGTCCTTAGCCTAAACTAACTTTGAATGATTTGGAGACTTGCACCAGAGGCTGACCACGAGTGCCTTCAAGGTCCATAATGAGCTTCACAACCCGTGAACATGCTCTGTGAAGAAGATTTGACATTAGTGAAAGAGCCAAGAGAAGGACCATGAAGAGATCTACAGCCCGTGGTGCTCTCCATGGACCGTGAAGTCGTCTGTGGTCTTTACTCCCTGGGCCCTAAAGCATGCAAAAACCACGGTCGATATTCACTACTTGTATTTGGCTTTCACAGATCGTGTAAAGAGCCTGTGAAACTTAAGACCCTCGGAACTTTGGGAAAGGATGACTTTATGAGACCATTCACAGCCCATGGTGGCTATCACAAACCGTAGTGGCCTTCATGAAGATTGATCCCCCTTAGCAGGAACCAAGTCTAGGACCACGAGAATCACCATGGACCATGGTGATCTTTATAGGCCTTAGTGGCCTTCCATGAATAGTGCTCATTTAGTTTTAATAAAGGGCATTCTGGTCTTTTCCCACCTTTCCCCAACTGAACCCTGTACGTTTAAGGACTAAAAATCAGTCCCTTATCATATCCAATAGGGTTTTTCTCTCATTCACACTTGTACTTTCTTGAGAGAAGCGATTTGAGAAAGGAAAGAAAGCTAGGGTTCAAGGTCTTCGAGCAATCCCTTCTAGCTTTGATCTTCCATCTAACTTCTAACGCTGAACTAAAACATGAACTTTGTTCCTCCATGTGCCCATGGTTGTGATATATTGATTGTGATTGGATTAAGTCCCCATGATTGTGTTTCTTAAGAATTTCTTTCTTAAAAATAATATGTTTTACTGATTATTGAGAAATTAATGTTTTTCCTCAAACTAGTTTTTTGAACAAATGATTTGAACTACCTGTTTCATACACCCTAATAGCATGATGATGGATATTGAATGTATATGCTAAGGATTGAGTCTAGAGCCTTGAATTTGTGAATGGATAATTGTGATTGAGATGTGAGCATGATAATAGTGTTGGTGAACTTGATAGTCCTTTATAATTTCATAATTGAACCCAAGTGAATGGTCTCTACTGAATGTTGTCATAAATGGTTGTCCCAACTTCTTTTAAATAAATGATTGAGAAGTTGATTGGTTGAAATGATTGATTTGATAGAACTGACGAAGTGAAATGAGTCCAATTGAGACTTATTGATATGGTTTGATTCGAGTTGACTATCTTATGAGCTTTGAGTCTTGGGAGGAGTATCGAGCATCGAATTGAATAAGAGTAAGTAATAACTCAAACCCAATAACTACATCGCCAAACGTAGGAGAGGATTGAACCGTTAAGTTAGATGGTTCCTAATTTGTTGACCTAACATGATATGATTTGATTGGTTTTGGATCCATAATTGGTTGATTTGTTCTTACTTTGACAAGGTATTGAATGGTCTTGGCAACAATTTCGACTTATTATACTATCACTGACTCATAAGTGATGGTTGTCGGATAAGAGGAACTCCCATATAGGTCTTGATGGTATTCTAATTGGATTGAATTGAATTGTATATGATTGGTCTCTATCTAAACCATACTCTTGCTTTAGTCGTATGAAATCCTATTTGAGTTTTCTCATCTTTCTGGGTTGAGATGTTTGAACTGATATTATTCTACCTTGATGCATGTTTTATTCTACCATTTAACATACTTGCACATTCCATGTATTGACGTCATTTGACCTGTATTGTTTTATGATGCAGATACAAGTATTAGAGATCCTCAATTGGCGCATCGTTGAAGATTGTTTCTACTCTCAGCTTTTGGTGAGTCCTCCTTGCATCCAGATGCACACTTGAGTTATTATCTTCCATTTTGAGTATTTTATTTGGGGTAGCCATGAGCTTTTCATTGGCACTTGATAGTGATAGAGGCTTCATAGATAAATAGATGACAATATCAAGTAAATGTTTTTGGGTTTTCAAAACTATTCTTATGATATGGAGTTGATTTGAGATTTATTTTAAATACATTATTCTTCTCAAAATATTGATTTAGTTAGCCAAGTTGAATATCTTTTAAAATTCATATTGAGTCTTCCTCTGAGTGCATGAGTGAATGAACGAATGTGTGATTGGACCAACTGATTCATTTGGGGACCAGCGATGGTCTTCGAGTGCCGACCATTCCTAGGATACCCTCTCAGGGCGTAAAAAACTTAGTATCAAAGCACAGTGTTCAAGAGTTATAGGGAGTCTATGAAGCTGTCAAGTAGAGTCTTGCTTATGGGTGTGTTGTGAACCACACTTATAATTAGAGGGCTATAAGACATTAGGAAATTGTTTCACTTCTTCACACTCTGAGTTCGTGCTAAAGAATTTAAATCTAAAAGTTCCTTCCTAATTCGTGCGTTACACACTTGCAGATAATGCCTCCTAAATGCACCGCTAGTCGGAGGAACGCCGCTAATATTGAGGTCCCACAAACGGAGATGCTTCCACCTTCTGGAGTGAGAACTAGAGGCCAACCTACAGGGTCTACTGAGGCACCCCAAGAGCCTACTACTCAGCCTGTACCAACTTCAGAGGCAGAGTTTTGAGGAGTGATTGTTATGCTCACTTTGTTGGTAGCTATGCAAAACGGTAGCCAGAGTTCACTAGCTCATAGCTCTAGTTCTCAAGAGCCATCTGCTTCCATGAGGATTAGGGATTTTCTGAGAATGAATCCTCTGGTTTTCATGGGTTCTAAGGCTGGTAAGGACCCCCAGAATTTCATCAATGAGATGTGTAAGATCCTGAAAATGATGCATGATAAGGAGACTAAGGGGGTTGAGTTGGTGTCTTATCAGCTCAAGGATGTGGTGAACGTGTGGTAAAACTAGTGGGAGGAAGGTAGAGATGAGGATGCTGAGCCTTCTGTTTGGTATGAGTTCGAGGGCGATTTTCTTGATTACTTCTTTCCAAGGGAATTAAGAGGAGCAAAGATAGAGGAGTTCGTGAATCTGAAATAAGAGGGGCTGACAAAAAGAGTATGGTTTGAAGTTCATCCAGCTATCTAGATATACTTCGAAGATGGTCCCAGATATGCGGTCTAAGATTAGGAAGCTTGTCTCCATATTGGGAAGACATGTGAAGAAGGAGTGCAAAGCATCATTGCTGATCTTTGACATGGATATTTCCACATTGATGGCATATGCTCAGTAGGTAGATGATGATAAGAGGAAAGACAAGGAAGAACACTTGAGAAAGAAGGCAAAATCAGTTGGATATGAGAATGAGCAGAGACAGATTAAGGGAAATAAGTCCTTCTTTCAGAAGATGTCTTCAGATTATGCTCCTTCAGCGGCAAGCGCACCTGCACCGCATAACAAATATGATCAGTAGGCACAGATTCACCAGAATTCTAGAGCCTAGGGTTCTCAATCCCAGGCTAGTGTGACTCAAGGTTTGAAGGGAAAGCCACCTTGTGGCAAGTGCGACAAGCTCCATCGGGGAGAGTGTAGTAAGGGAAGGAATAAATATTACAAATATGGCTAAGTGGGCCATTGTGAGAGACTCTAGTAGAAGGGTCTATAAATTGTAGAAGTTCCCATAGACCCAACTTTAGAGACTCTAGTTTCCCAGACAGCTTCCTATGAGAGAGCTCCTACAACCTGTAGAAACTTCTATGGATCGTAGGAGGTACCCGTAGACGATCTCTCAGCTTTAAATGAAGGGTATTTCCATCCTTTTCCACCTTTTTCAATTCTAAACCTTGACGTTTTGGGACCAAAACAAGCCCTTTATCAGTATCATTCAACCCTTTTCTCCTCATAATCATCCTCAAGACTAAGATCAAGGTTCCAAGGAGAGAAAAGTTAGGGTTTTAAGAGCGTTCATCGAATTCTTCAAGAACATTATTCTTCCAGATATGTAAGGCTACTCAGATTGTTGAACTAAGTACGTCCTTATGCCATACACCCAAATATAGTCGGTAAAAGATTAATCTAGGGTTCTAACTCAAGTTTTCTTTGAATTTTTGAATTGAACTTGCAATCATTTTATTGAATTTTGAGTATTCTTATTAACTATATGGTTCCTCATGCGAATTCTGATTTTATTGGATACAGTTCATAATTATTTCTCACATGAAACCTAGCCCAGAAGTTAAAGTTATTGCATTGTTATTCACTATGCATGATTTTCAGAATTTAAGTAAAATATTTTGTATTACTAATTTATAATGCATGATCCTCAGAACACAAGTAAAGTCTAGTATTTCACATGTTCATCAATAAAGTTTTTTAAGGGAACTAAAGGGTTCTAAATGCATTACCAGTATTGAAAATATCGTATTATTTTTAAGAAGAGCATAAATAATTTCAAAAGTAGTTTCAGACAGTTAAAAGAAAAGTTCAATATAGCTTCAAGAAGCATTTTTAAGCACTGACTCAACAAGACATTTTTAATATTATTGATCATAGTGCATGTTTTAATATTAGTATTAAGCACCGATTTAGGTAAGCGTTAAGATAACTCTAACCCTATAACTTGCATTGCTAGCATAGATAGGATTGTACTGTTAATTCTAGCGACTACTCACTTAGTCCCAAAAGAGGATTTTTAAATGGATCCATAAGTAAAGTTGTTGTCCTATGTTCTGGCAAGTTATAGGATGTCTATGGCAACGTGGGTAGATGTTGTATCATCACAATGTTCATAGTGATGGTTGTTGATTAGAGAAACTCCCCAAGAAAGTAGAGTAATTATTTTCAGATTATATGTGTATATTGCATTGTCCTAGTTTTGAAAATTTACTTGTTTAACTTTACGTGCATACTTTACATCTCAGTCAAGTTACCTCGAACATTTCTATTTAGCATGAGCATTCACTTCAATTTAGTGTTTTCATTCAACTTTATTACATATTGTACATTCCATGTACTGACGTTTTTTGACGTTGCATCTTTTTATGATGCAGACGCAGGTATTTTGGATCATCAAAAGGTAATCTATTGAGATCACACTTCGTCAGCCTTTGGTGAGACCTCCTTGCTTTCGGAGGACTCCTTTACAATTATTTTCTTTCAGTATCAGTAGTTCATTTGAGGTAGTTGTGGGTCTATCCTGACACCTATTTTTAGTTATTAAGGGCTTCATGGATAAATACAGAGTTTAAGTTAGTTAGTATTTTAGTTGATGTTTTTTGGAAACATTATTTATTGCCTATTATATTAAGATATTTCAGAAAGATTATCAAGTTATATTTTAGCATTTAAATGCTCACTTCGTTTTAAGCTTTCGTTATCGAGTTAAGTCTTATGCTATGTAGTTAGCCAGACCAAGGGTTCGTTTGGGACCAGCAGTGGTTTCTGAGTGCCAACCACACCTAGGGCATAAACTCGGCGCGTGACATTTCAAGTAACTCGTACCACCTAGGATCCCCAAGATATCATTAACATGTAATCCCAATCTTTATAAGAACCTCTTCAACACTTAAACAAAAATCCCATCCACTCATGGACCAATATTTAACAATCATATTACAAAAAAGTAAATCGGGTCCACTTATAGACCAATATGTAACAATCATATTACAAGAAGTAAGCCCGATTCACTCATGGAACCCACACACAACAATCACTTATATCAGGCATAGTACCTGAGCTAATTGTTAGTAACCTGTACTAGCATGGTTCTCGAGACAACCATATATATATTTTGTACGAGGCATGGTACCCGATCAAACTGAGTATGTGTCAGGCATGGTACCCAAGCTAACCAAGAGATATTATGTACTAGGCGTGGTACCCGAGTCAACCTTTAGTATGTACTTGACGTGGTATCTGAGCCAACCATTAGTATGTACCAGGCGTCGAGCCAACCAACAATCACATATCACAATCACAATCACAATGAATAATAATCACACTTGTACACCCAAAAATCATTCATTGCATGCAATTGACAATAATTAACATTTCAGTTTATACTCCTTCCACTTCCCTATCCATACATTATACAGGTAATACTAACAAAGTAGTTTGTAAGCACATATAACACAAAAAGGAAACAAACAACCACCACTTACTGCAATAATTGTTCCCAGACAAATTTCCCCCTTACAACCCGATTACCGATTTATATGCTAAAAGATCATATATATAACATTACCCACAGATTACCACCCCTAGGATAACACCTAACAACTATCATGACACCAACATTTGTAATCAAGTACTTTATCATGCTAAACAACTATGAACACACTTTCATTCACCCAAACTTCGTACCCGAATGCCTATACATGCAATCTCCCAACAATCTACAAGATATTATGCAATTAAAGACATGTCTAACTATTCAGTTAAGCCTAGCCTATCTAGACGCCAAGCAGCTGTTGTAGAAGTTTGATCACAAACTTTTGACCCCTTTTGTGAAGCTTTAGCTTGTTCTCGATCTAAAATAATAACAGAAGTACAAAATAACTCACCATTGACCTAAATAATCCCGGATTATAACATAATCCTGGATTATAACTTAATCCCAAACCCAGACCAATCACATGATTTTACCACAAAATCCAAGGCTTTCCTATAATTAATTCGCTTAGAACTACCAATCTCATGGTAACACTAGTGAATTATGGTAATAAATCAAGAACAACGACTTTACAATAACCTAATCAACCCAAACCCTCCCTTAGGCTACATATACCACCTCTAAGGCCTAGGAATCAAAGTACCAAATTTGGGGAGCAATTTACTTACCTTTACGAGGGATTATGATGAAAAATAGATAGAAAATGCTCTAGGTAACCTATGCACTTCCTTAAAATATTATTGGATGATAATGATAATTTAAGCAGTTTTTTGCATTTTTAGCAACTTACCCCGCCGTAGCAGCCCAATCCCTCGATAGCGGCAGTGCTGTAGACAGATCTTTTGCTATAGCGGGAATTTATTTGGCCATCATAGAGGCATGCCCCTGTTGTAGCGGCTTGCATGGGATTGAACCTCGAATACTCCTAAAGTAGTCTATTTTGCAACACACCTTCAAACCTTAATGTATTAAACCAACCCCTTCATGTCAAGTTCAACATCAGGAGTTTTACTCACTCGAATTCACTTCCAAAAAGTGCTACAGATTACATAACGTCTTAGCTACAAGGAAAACAAACTCTAATTAGATGTTTATACTAATACTTCCCCCTAAATTTTCGTAGAATTCACCTTACTCAGATTTCATCCAAGACTATCCTAGCTTGAAATTTTTAACTTAATATTTTGAAAGTTTTCTCGCCTGCTTTTTTTCTTTACAAATAGTTTGACCTTAATGATCAGAAAGGTTGTTGCACTATTAAATAATGCATATTTAATATATTGAGAATTTTTTGAAGCTTTATTAAGGGTAAAACGAAATCTTAAGGATTCATGACGCTTGTTCGGCATTCGTGGTATGTTAAGATTTCCTAAACTTTATTGAGGGGTGTTTTCTAATTAAAGATTAATAATGAAATAGACAATGGTTAAGGGAAAATGATGGAGATCTTTTACTAATGTTATGATTAACATTGGTACGATTAACAGTGTTATCAAAGGGAAAGTTTATTATGATGAAATGATAGATTGTAATTCGAGAATGTCAAAGTATGTGGGCATTAGGTGATGTATTATTGAATTGATATCTTTTGTGCGGTTCTGTTTCTTTATTGAACTTGTATATTTATTATAGTTAAGGTGATTAATGTCATACCGATATTTGATTGATTAAGATGCTTCATCATCCCTCATGTTATTGATATTATATTATGCACATGTATTGACATGAGATGAGTAGAAGATCTAATATGTGGACATAGTCCATGTTGTTACCGTTCTATGATTATGAGTTAGGCACGTGGATCTTGTCCTTGTTGGGGATGATTTAATTTTGTGATAATGCATTGAGATCGCCTGCACAGGCACAGAAAGATCTTTCATGTCAGTATATTGACCTTGAGAGTCCCCCATGAGTCACAAACTCTCAGAGAATTTCTGAGAAGTATTGTATAAACGGTTTAGAGATTACTTGGCATTTAAGGCATATCACTCATGGTGTTGCATTGCATCTTATTATATCCTTCATTCTTAATGATTATGTGCTTAATTGATTTTTGAGCATTATGTGACATTTAAATATTCCTACTTTGATGAAACTTGATTGACAAGTATGATGCAAACTTGTAAAAGTAAAGAATGATTTCTTACCTATTGGCCGGGAGCATAGGTGCCATCACGACTTGTATTTTTGGATCGTGAAACATAATATATTATTAAATATGATTTATATCATATTAAATAAATTCAATAATTCATTAAATGTACTTATACTTTTATGAGAGACATAATTATTATATATATTATTTATTAATTTGATTTTTTAATGACCAAGATTCATTATAGATCAATATATCTAGGTTATTGATTGTTAATGTGGATCTTTCGAATCACTTAGGAGATTTACCTAATAAAGTTTTTGACTATTTAAAACCAATTAAGACAATGACTTGTTCTCGGTAAAATACATTTGATGTCTTCCTTTGTAGACTCTAAAGAAAGAATGAAATGAATTAAGGGCATGACAAATAACAACAGAGCAGAGGAACACATGGAATTTGATGAAGATATAGTTGGGGAGATCATCTCGCGCTTTCCCTTGAAGTTAGCAATTCAATGTAAAGTTCTATACAAGAAACTTAAAGATAGGATTTCAGATCCTATTTTTTCCCAACTTTTGTTCCAAAATCAAAAAGATTGTTTTACACAAGTCGTCTATTCATCAAGTGTGTTATCCACAAGTTTTAACAAAATTTCCTTAAACCCTTCTCCGATCATTAAATGTTCAACGTATTTATCCTGTGAAGTTGATCTTTGGGCCTCATATAATGGGTTAATTCTCTTAGATTTTGAGAAAATTATGGTTTATTGTATTTTCAATCCAACAATGAAAGAACACCAACTAATAGGATACCCAGAGTCTACATATGTGTTTGGTTATCAAGGACTAGTTGTTGATTATCTAAGTTCAGATACATATAAATTGGTAACCATCCAAAAACTAGTTGAAAATTTTAACTGGTTCTACATATTTCACCTACTTTCATCTGAGAGATCTGGCGTATGGCGTGAAATCCAATCAAGAGCCAATACTTCCATCTCTTTATCCTTTTATTTTCACCTGTTTACTGGCGCTATTCTCTATATTGGCTCAGAAGTGATAATAGTGTTCTAGCTTTTGATACAAAGAGAGAAGAGGCTAGACTAATTGATCGTCCTCAGTATATAGATCATTGTGATGTCAACTATGGTAAAATCACTAGTCGTGACAAATGGCTAGGGGTGTCAAAAGGTTTACTCACCCTTGTATCCATTTTCAAAAATTCCATAGTCATTACTACTTGTAATGATGCAAGCAACAATTAGAATAATTTTAAGTTATATGGCTGAGGCTCCCAATTTTTTGGGGCCTCAAATTTTTAACAAGAACAAATTATGTGTTATATTTTTATATAATTTATGATGTAATCAGGTATGAGGTTGTGTGTGATTAAGGGAACAGTAGTTGATGTGTTGTTAAGTTGGGATTGGGTGACTTGGAGTCTAATTATGTTGTGGTCCTATTGTTGTATGTGATAATGGGGGTCTGAGAGATAATTTCTGAGTTTTTTACTCCGTGCAAGCCGCTATGGTAGGGTAAATCCCGTTATTACGAGGCCGCTATAGAGGGATCGAAGCTTCTATAGCAGGTCAATCTCGAATTTAATATAGAAAAGTCTCCAAAACCATTTTATTTCTACAAATCTTGAAAGTGGTTTACTAAATAGTCAAGGGCTAGGGTGCTGGCGTATGACCTTGAGGAAAAATGGTAGTCTGGTGAAACAGAGTTAGCGGTGGTGTGTATTCAGAAACTTTTTTATATGATAGAGGGGTTAGGTTATGATCTGATAAAGTGTTAGGTTGGAGAGCATTACCATGAAGAGAAAGTGGATTAGTCAATGGTAGAGTTGGCAGCAGAATCAAGGGTGAGAGCATGTGAATAGGGATTTGGGTGGTGCATTTTCTTATTGCATATTTTCTTCCGATTGATTACTTTATATTATGTGGTGGGTTTTGGATCGACTAATGATGCATACCAGTATGTGTTATTTGTACTAATACTACTCTTGCTATGCCATTTGGCATAGTTTGGTTGTTGGATCAGTAATATTTCCTAGGTAAAGAAGATGATGATGGTCTACTCCTTCTTTCCTTATGGTGGGATATGGTGGGAGTTGTGTCTTATTTGTCTTACATTGTACTCTCTTAGTAGCTCTTGTATCGGTTTAGACTAATTTCTTAGGAAGGTTATTATTGTGTTTTCAATGGCTTTTATTGTATTTTCATCACTGTTTAAGTACTAAAGAGATTTCTTATGTTTTTATAATTTTTTCATTTGGCTTGTTTTTGAAATGGGTGAAAGGGTTCTCCTATGTAGGTGTTAGAGTGGGTGCTTGCACGGCCTGGTGGGTTAGGTCGTAATATGTACTTTTGAGTAATTAACATCCTTGCTAATTATGAAAGGAGCCTCACCACCATATTTCCCGGGGATAGTAGCGATACGGTTGACAAGTTCTTTAATGGTGGTGGAGGCAAGGTCCTTTATGCATGAATAAATAGTCTGGTTGTTTGAGGTCATAATAATGATTATAAATGTTAGCTAACAGTGCCGAAGATTGATTCTAGTGATTGGTGATTGTCGTGATTGACGATTGTAGCAGTTGTTTCTAAGCATGATTATTGTAGGTAGGATGTGGGCAGCAATAGTTGATATTAATGGATGGTGAAGGCAGTTAACAACAAAACTTGATGGAAAAGTAGTAAAACAAGTTAAGAGATTTGGATAGATTCTAGTATCAGATCCATCTCCTTTTTTCACCAATCCCGGACCGTCGGAATGTAATCTTTATAGCAATTCTTGAATAAATAACATCTTAATAATTGAAATTTGAAATATTAAGATTAAAATCTTTAATAAGTGGAAATAAATGAGGGTTTTTATTTCTAAAGACACCTTTTATAGCTCGTAGAATATTCTATGTACTGTAGATAGTTCTCGTGGAATTGAATCTTAGAAACTCAAAATTTATCCTGACTTTTATGGACGAACAGAACAGATTATAAAGTGATCTACGGACCATAGATTGGTATCAAGGATTGACACTTCAGAAAGTCACAATCTTAGATTGATTTCTATGGACAAGGATCTATGGTCTGTAGATGGAACTACTGTTCGTAGATGACCCTCGTAGAAGCTGTCCGACAGGTTTTAATCAATCTTTTTTAGTCTTTATTCATTCTTTTAATCCTTATAACACGTCATTTTGGACTATTCTAAGTGGAATTAGGTGATTATTATATGCCAAACCCTCTCATCCACTCATAACTCACCCAACTTAGATTTCTTCTTTCTCAAGTCTACTCTCAAGCAAGAACAGGGGTTCCAAGCTTCATGTCTCCATTACAAGATTCAAGCTAGTGAATTCTAATCCAGGTATGTGAGATTTCATTAATGGGTATCCTTTCATCCATTGAGTCCCAAGAAACCTTCAATTCCAAAGTTTATGAATTCTCCAAACCTAGGGTTTCCATGATCGTTATGGATTCTCATTGCAATTCAATTTTCTTCATGATTAGTCTTTGATTGTATGATTTAATTATAATTCTATGTTTTCAATGGTATTTCATGAACCTATATCATACAAATATTTTCATAATTTAGAATTATGTTATTGCAGATGCATATCTCAAATTATCATATTATCATGATTTTGTTGTTTTCAGATAAAGTAACTCAGTATATTATTAGTTCACATGTATGAGCTACTCAATATTTTAGATTATCAGAATGATTCAATATTATCATATTTTTATTGTTTTTCGATTTTACTGCATGTATTCCATGAGAGTAATACTTAGCATCAAGAGGATCTAGGGATGAAGGATTTGGATCATCTTTCATGGACCTTTAGTAGCAATTCCTAAGGGCTAGAACTATGTGCCCCCATAGGATTTATCTCAGATAGACATTAGCTTAGTGGATCCATATTAGCTCAGCTCATATCCCTTACCCTGGCAAGTATTGGACACCCACTTTTTGGTGTGGGGTAGAACTCCATGTAGTAGCTCACATGGCTTATGTTGGTTTTAGCATCTCTCGTAGTCAATTTCACTTATTGCATGATCAAGTATTCAGTCATTTCAGTTCAGTTTTATTCACTTTTCATGTTATTACTTGATCATTACATCAATATGTTTTACAAATTTAGTATATTCAGATATACTCAATATATTTAAAGTATTGACAACATACTTTCTGTCTATATTGTATATTTTTTAAGGAAACAAAATTTGGTGTATGGTGGCAGTGCCCTTTGTATCACCCAAAAAGAAGCTGTTACATAAAAAGGAGATATAAATGCAATGCATCACCCCCAAATACCGAATGGACAGGCCCATACGATAAGCAAAAAAAACTTCATCAAGTTACAACTCTTATAATTTTACCATATAACTATAAAGTAGTTACTATTCACAACTCAGTAGGAGCTTATATTGTGTTATAATATATATTCTGAGGTTTCATATTCAGTCCACGGTTAGTACTATCTTTAGTTAGAGATTGACGAGTTGGTGAATCCTCATTTCTCCGAGGATGACCCTTATGATTCCTTTTAAGTATTTTACTTTCAGGTTTTAGATGTTTGGAGTTAGCTAGGGGTTTGTCCTAACAACTCATATGTACTATGAGATTTTCAGATAGATAGTTAGATTTTGCTTATGTGTTCTCTGATATTGTCTTTTGTTATATGAGATTCTTATAAGATTATTCATGTTGTCTTTTGCATTTTAATTATCTCTTGTTGTTGATTTCATAAATCTTAGTTTTATGCCATGCCATAAGGTTAGCTTGGGGTCACCCGTGGCTCTAAGCACCATGTCGGGTCGTGAAAACTAGATCTCTTTATCAAGTTCATATATCCAATCTTACATGCATCTTTTAGCAGTTCTTCTTTTATGACCTCTCATGTTATATTAAATACAAAGAATGGCTTTGTTGATGAGATAAATTATAGACTCATAGCTCAATTTCTGGCAGATGCTAAGATTTTCATTGCTACTGATGAAATTATTGAATCGAATGATCAACCTCAATATGAAGATTACTTACACACTATAAATCTTTCTGGATTATCTCCGCACAAATTAATATTGAAGCAAAATTTGTCTTGTTATATTATTATGAAATTTGAAGGAGAGTCTTGGAGTAACTGGTAAAGTTGCTGCCATATTAACAGGAGGTCATGGGTTCAAGCCTTGAAAACAACCTCTAACAGAAATGCAAGGTAAGACTGCGTACAATAGACCCTTGTGGTCAGACCCTTCCCCGGACCTCGCGCATAGCGGGAGCTTTAGTGCACCGAGCTTCCTTTTTTTATTTTATATTATTACGAAATTTTAGTTCTTCTAAAAGATTATGTAGTGATACAAGATTAGTGTGTTGTGATTTCAAAAAACATGTTATAAGTTTTAAGATCGCAAGTGGTTATTTCAAAGATAAACATTTATTTACAAGAATACCATTATTGTCATCAAAAGGATGAAAAGAATACTTGTTCTTTTTAAAAGAACACAATTTTCAATATGTTTCTATTTTTGCAATGACTTTAAATAACGCACAAAGACAAATATTAGAACACGTTGGTATTTATTTACGTGAATCAATTTTTGCCCATGGTCAATTATATGTTCTTTTATCTGAGAGCAAAAAGTTCCAACTATATAAAGTTTTGATACAATTACATGCTGTAGATAATGATGATGATCAGTCAAATTATAATTGTAACGACACATTACAATCATTATGAGTGGACCAATGGTGAAAGAATTGGGCCAAAAAACTATTTTGATAGTGACTTGAAAAATCTAGGCTAGGCACGTCTCAGACAAAATCTGAGTAAGATGAGATCTAGGATAATTCAAAAATAGATTGGGGTTGATTTCTAAGTATGGATTAGTTTTTCTAATAGCCAAGAAATTAAGGATTCCATAAGGCTTTCCGAAATTGAATTTGGGAGAGTAAAACTCCCAAAATCAAACTTGGCGTAAAATGGTTAGTTTGGAATATCAAGAATTGAAGGTGTGTTGTAAAATAGGGGCTTTTGAAGGAGTTTCTGAGCTGCAATACCGTGAAAGCCACTATAGTAGGCGGACATCGCTATAGCGGGGTAATTAGGTGCTATAGCCGGAATTTAGGGTGCTATAGTGGGCGGGTTCCAATAACTTATTATTTTCTACAACTTCATTTTTGAGTTTGAGAAGGGAGATTTAGGACAGTTTCCACTCAATTTTCCACTATGTTAATTAATAAAAGTATGTTAATTAATCCCCAATCTCTTAAATTGATTCTTAAGCCTTAAAATCTAGAATGTTACTCTTGGGGGAGGGTTTTGACTTGATTTAATGGTGGGAAAATCCCTGGTTTTGGTAGAATAATCATGAATTGGCCTAGATTAGGATTTGAGTATAATCAAGATTTAATTAGGGCATTATCATTGATTGCTTGCATTTTGTAACTGTTTTAGACCAAGAACAAGCCAATGCATTGAAATTGGGGAAAGCTCACATTTTTTAGAGTTTCCAAAGCTTGATTCAAGGTAGATAATGGTTTGTGTGTTTCCAAATTATGTATGTATGCATGTCTATTGTTTTGTAGTATTACTAGTGCAATGCATGTGAAGAAAATTAAAAGGCTAATGTGAAATTATACCATATTGATAATCTCATTCAATGAACATGTTTATTTACTTGTGGTTTCAAGTGTGATTGTTTACTATGATTATGATTGTGCGTATTATTTATGATTGATGGTTAGCTCGGGTACTACGCCTGGTATGAATACCTTTATGGTTGGCTCAAGTACCACACCGGTACTGGATATCTATATAGTTGGCTCAGGTACCACACTTGACAAGATTCATTAATAGTTGGCTCGGGTACCGTGCAATACTATCCGCTAAAATATATCCCCTTTTAATGCATTTACTCTGAGGAACTTGAAGTTTTTTTTGTATATGTGTTGACATATTTTACTATGTTATAGTTGCTTTCTTACAATCATGCTTTGGAACTAGCTATGTGATCCTTTCATTACACTGTGGTCGTGTATTGATACACTTGCTCTTTCTTTGTTGATTGTAGGGCATATTTAGGTGGCTATTGAGAGACCTTAATTAAGAGATGCTTGACATTTCGAATCCAAGGGTGAGATACTCTTTTGGGCTACCATGAATTTTTCTCTATTTCTTTGTCCATCTTTTCGAACACATACACTTTAGTCTCTTAGTTTATGGTTTCTAGTTTTCGGGGTTGCATCCCCATTCTTGATTATTTAGAGTTTTGGTGCTACGACTTTTAAGTTATAGGAGTTAATTTTCTCATATTATTTTTTGATAATTGATCGAGTTAATGGGAACTTGGTCCGTTAGTTGTTTTAAATGGTTGTCTTAGTACTTATCTATAATCACTATCTTGTATTAATTGTTTGATGGGTTAAGTTGGGTTATAAATTGGTTCTCCCACTAGAGAGTTAGTGTGGTTGCCACTTATTACGGGTCAGGATCATGAAAAAGTTGGTATTAGAACCCCAGGTTTATTGATATCATTATACTAAAATGAGTCTAGTAGAGTCTATCAGAATGGTACAGAGATGTTTGTACTTTTTTTACAGGAGGCTACAGGACTTTAGGAAAATTCTTTTCTTTATCCTTTATGATTTAACTTTATTCCAATTGGTATATGTTGATCCAAATTGATATCTCACCTCTTTTACTCTTCTGTCGCAGATGTTTGACACAAGGAAAAATGGTGCAAGGATAATAGCTCTATCGATGGAGCCAACAACAAGCATTAGAGGCAGAGGCAGAGGTAGGGAAGGGGCAGAGAAAGGGCAACACCCATCTGGGGTAGAGCTTAGGCAGAGAATGCACTAAGGCAAGAGACCAATTCCCCACCCTACGATTAGCTAGAAAATGAGGTTAAGATATATATTGAGGAGGATACAGAGCCAAAAGTGGAAAAATAGGCTTGGGGTACATGTCTCCACCCATACTTCTAAAGCAGTCTAATGGGTGTTGGCATTTTTGAGTAAGCTAGCAGGTATTGGAGTTATTCCTATGGTGCAGGCTACTCAAGCTCCAGTTACTCATCGTGTTGCTACTACGGTTTGTAAGGTTAATTATTGGGTACAAATGCATTCTTTCATCCATTGATAGGCCCTGTGATGACTGGCATGGAGCATGAGATGCTGACTAAGTTTCTCAAGTTGAAGCCTCTAGTGTTTCATGATTTAGAGAGTGGGGATGCTTTTGAGTTTATCTTGGATTATTATGAGAGGCTGTACAAGTTGAGCATTGTGTAACAACATGAGGTTGCACTCATGAACTTTCATCTTTAGGGTGAAGCAAATAGTGGTGGAGAGCTTTTGTGGAGTATCGATCATGAGTTTTTCCTCTATTTACTTGGACTTTGATCCATGCTTTGTTCTTGGAAAAGTAAGTGCCTTGTATTTTGAAAGACCAGAAGAAGGATGAGTTTATGGATCTTGAGCAGGGCAACATGATCGTAGTTGTTTATGAGGCTAAGTTCCATGCCTTGTCCTATTATGCTACGTAGCTTGTAAACATTGAGAAAGAGAGAATTCGCTTGTTTGTCGAAGGTTTGAGTTCTTAATTACAATTATTATCTATACACTTGACCTCTACAACTAAAAGCTTCAATAAGGTATCAGATGACGTTAAGAGAATTGAGGGATTTTACCAAATGGGAAAGCCAAGGCATTAGCTAAAAGGCCCAAAAATATAGGCAATTATAGTGGCTCCTACTTCAAAGGTTCTAGTCAGTTGGTGTGTTGAGCTCATTCGATTCAGTCAGCTATTCCTACTTCTACGAATGGTTGTTTGGGGGTTCCACAACAATCTATGACTTAGGGTGGTCAATTAACTTCTTATGCATCGGCCGACAAGCCCTCACTTAACTGTAATTGCTTTAATTGTAGGGAGCAGGGACACTTCAAGAGGAAATGTCCTCATAGGTAGATATTTGGCCAGGTTCAGCTGTAGACTAGAGCAGTGGTACCAATGGGTAGAGGTAATAATGGTGGAGGACATTTACAGGGTGGGCGATGAGGTAATCAGGGAGGCATGAAGGCTAAGGTAATGGTAATTTAGGGAAATGAGCGGTGCAAACAGGTAGAGGGGTTTCCCATAATGATGACAGAGCCCAGTGTTACGATTTTCCAGGCAAGCCAGAGGCTGAGGCATCAGATGCTGTGATAATAGGTACCTTTCTTGTCTCTGACGGGATGGATACAATATTATTTGATCCAAGTTCCGTACATTTCTACAGACCTGTTAAGTTTTCTTTGAATCTTAACTTGATATGTGATATTTTTTTATGTCCTTATCAATGTGTCTACCCCAGTTGGAAAACATGTAGTTTTTACCTCTTTATGTATGCTTGCTCTATTTTTTGTGGATTTTCATACTTAGGTTGACTTAGTCATTTTGAATATGGCTGATTTTGATGTGATCTTGGGTATGAATTGGTTGTCCCCCCTATTTTAATATGCTTAATTATAATGCTAAGACTGTGACTCTAGAAATCCTAGGTAGGGAGAGATTAGTGTGGGAAAGGGTGTACAAGCCAAAACCTGTAAAGATCATATCCTTTCTTCGAGCTAACAAGCTAGCAGGGTTGTTTAGAATACTTGGTACATCTTTGAGATGTTCGTGTAGAGTCCCCTTACGTTGAGTCTATTCCTGAAGTTTCTAAGTTTAAGGAGATATTTCCTACGGATCTGCTTGGCATGCCTCTGGATAAAAACATTGATTTCTGCATTGACTTGGATCCAGGAACTAGCCTAATTTCTATTCCTCCCTATTACACGGCTCCAGCAGAGTTGAGAGAACTCAAGACTTTGCTTCAGGAACAACTTGATAGGTTTTTTCTTTGTGTTAAAATGATAGATTTTTCATTTGCTAATGAATTGATAAAGGGATTCATCCATCCTAGTGCTTATCTTTGGGGGTGCTCCAGTGTTGTTTGTAAAGAAAAATGATAATATAATGAAAATGTGCATAGATTACAGGCAGTTGAATAAGGTCACCACCTGAAATAAGTACATCTTACCTCGTATAGTTGATTTGTTTGACCAGTTGCAGGGTGCTTCAGTTTTCTCTAAGATTGATTTGAGGTGAGGTACCATCAGTTAAAGATTTGGCCTAGAAATATACCTAAAACGGTCTTTAGAACTGGGTATGGACACTATGAGTTCCTACTAATGTCGTTTGGGTTGATCAATGCACCAAAAACTTTTATGAGCCTGATGAATAGTATGTTTAAACCTTACTTGGATTTTTTTGTGATTGCATTTGTAGATGATATCCTGATCTATTCCAAGAGTAAGGAGGAGCATGCAGACCACGTTCACATGTTCTAGGTATCTTAGGAAACAGAAGTTGTATGCTAAGTTTTCCAAGTGTGAATTTTGGTTATTTTCGGTTGCCTTCTTAGATCATGCGGTTTCAAAAAAAGGGGTGAAGTTAGATCCCCAAAAGATTGAGGTGGCCAAGAATTGGGTCCTGCCTAGTTTTGTGACTGATGTTAGGAATTTTGTGGGATTAACTCTCTACTACTGCCATTTTGTGAAGAATTTTGCCTTTATTGCTACGTATATTGAAAATGTTGACTCAAAAGGAGGTACCATTTGAGTGAACTGACAAGTGTGAAGAGAGATTTCAAAATCTCAATACCCTTTTGACTATAACACTTATCCTGACATTGCTAGTGGAAGGTAATGACTTTATTATTTATTGTGATGCTTCACATTTGGGCTTGGGTGTTGTGTTGATGCAGAACAAGAATGTCATAGCCTTGAGTCAAGGCAGTTGAAGATCCATGAGAGAAACTACCCAACACATGATTTAGAGTTGGCAGCAGTAGTGTATGCTCTCAAGATTTGGCGACACTATCTTGTTGGTACCAAGTGTAAAATGTTCATTGATCATCGTAGTCTGCAATATATGTTCACTAAGAAAGATTTGAATTTACGGCAGAGGAAATAGATGGAGTTGATCAAGTATTATGATATGATCATTCAGTACCATCTAGGTAAGGTCAACGTGATGGCAGACACATTGCGCTAGAAGACGTTAGCAAGTGTAGCTTAGCTTGCTTGGGGGGTGTCCAAGCGACCTTTTGCCAGAGAGATTCAGGCCTTGGAATCTAAGTTCATGTTATTGGGAATTTCATAGAAGGGTGGGGTGTTGGCCAGTATTGAGGTCAAACCCACATTTATTAAGGACATCAAGGCTAAGGAGTTTTAGGATGAGGACTTAAATAAGCTGAGAAATAATGTGGTTTCTGGGGAAACTCAAGATTCCACTTTCGATGCAAGAGGTGTGCTCAATTTTAGAGGGACTTTGTGTCTCTTGGGTTAATGATTTAATCAAGAATAAGTTGGTAGAGTCACATGGTATGCAGTATTCGATTCATCCATGTGTGACCACGATATATCAAGATTTGAGGCGGCTTTATTGGTGGCCTAGAATGAAGAAAGACATAGCTAAGTATGTATCAAAATGTTAGAACTACCAGTAGGTAAAGTAGGTAAAGTATGAACACCAAACACTTGCAGGTTTACTCCAAAGGATGCGTATTCTTAAGTGTAAGTAGGAAAGGATAACCACGGATTTTGTGGTGGATCTTCCTAAGACCTTGGAGAAGTATGATTTGATTTGGGTTGTTGTGGATAGGTTGATTAAATCAGTCTATTTTATTCCAATCAGAATGGATTACAATACGTAATAACTGGTTAAGATCTATGTCAAGGAGATAGTAAGGTTGCACAGGGCCGTGAGACTCAGTTTACTTCTAAGTTTTGGGGTAAGTTGCATGAAGCGTTGAGCACTTAACTCATTTTCAGTACAAATTTTTATCCACATACCGATGATCTGTCGGAGAGGATGATTCATGAATTGAAAGACGTGCTAGTATCAAATCCTTGGCGCAGAATATAATCCTAAAGTACTCCAAAGTGTGTGATAGACTTTGGGATCCATTTGGATCAGTTCTTACCCGTATATGAGTTCTTCTATTATAATAGTTACCACTCCAGCATTGGTATGACACTATTTTAGGCACTTTATGATAGGGGAAATAGATTGCCTATAGGATGATTTGAGGCCGGAGAGGTGGAAACTTTGGGTGTTGATCTAGTGAGGGAAGCTTAGGAGAAGGAAAGGAACATCCAAGCCAAGTTGCTGGCAATCCATAGTAGATAGAAAGAGTATGTAGATTGTATTGTAAGATATATGAATTTTCAGGTTGGTGAACAAGTATTGTTGAAGGTGTCACCTATGCAAAAATTCATGAGATTCGATAAAGAGGGTAAGCTAAGCCCTCGTTACATTGGTCCATTGAGATTCTTGATAGTGTTGGGCAAGTGATTTATAGGTTAGCATATCCACCCAACTTGTTTGGAGTTTACCCAATTTTTTATGTCTATGCTGAAGAAGTACTATAGGGATGGAGATTATATGATTAGGTGGGAATCAGTAATGCTATGCAAAGATCTTCGATATGAAGAGGAGCCAGTTGCGATTTTTGATTTGGATGTCCAGAAGTTAAGGATAAAAGATATCAAATCAGTACAGGTTCTGTGGAAGCATCATCCAATTGAGGAGCTTACTAAGGAGACTGAAAGGGACATGTAGGACAAGTACCCTCACTTGTTTGAGGATTCAGGTACTACTCATTTTCTAACTTAGCCCAGTTTTCCTTGTTTGATCACTTGGGGACGAGTGATGAATAAATTAATATCTATTGTAAGTAACCATTTCGATTGTTATGGGTGGACCAATAGTGAAATAATTGAGATAGAAAACTTTTTGGTTAGTGACATGATGTCATGACCCGAATCCAGGCCATAATGGCGCCTACTATAAACCCGGAGTAGGCAAGCCAAAATCAACTCAAGCGGAAGTCAAACCTCAATTTAAATAAATAAATAACATAAAAGGGTGGAAACAAGAAAAATATAACAAACGAGGTCGGGCCAAGGTATTGATATGTAAATACAACCAAAAATATACGAAAAGGCACATAAGTGACCGAAAATGACGAATTGACATTGACCAACTCCAGACCTGGTGTCACTCATACAGGAGCTACTAAGTACAAAGCTGACAATACCTATATATAATACAGAACTGCCTGCCTAAAGCACAAAATATAATCCAGTACAAAAGAAGGAAGGTAGCAAGTCTCTGAACGCCGGGAGCTCACCACAATCCGAATCTGGCATAGCTATAGATGATCAGGCGCTCCCTCCCTGGGGTGGCTCGAATTGGGATCTGCATCAAAAAGATGCAGAAGTGCAGTATGAGTACCAAAATATGGGGTACCTAGTAGGCATCATAAGCCGACCAAGCTCAGAAAGAATAAATATACTTATAAGCAGCACAATGATACTAATGATAACATAAATGAGTCATAAACTACATCTACAGGTGCATCGGGGTACGGGGAGAACATACAATATCAAATAAACCCAACTACAACATGTAACCACAACAATTGACTCAACTCACAGAATACTGGAAGAGCATGTACAAATATAACAAAGCAAATCTGTAGCAATAATCCCAAAAGTATTACAGAGCGCCCGGAATAACCCTCGACCTCATCTATATCATGGTAATAACCCTGAATATGTATCAAAGGGCCACTCGAAATTCACGTCTCGAGCTTATCAACAATGAATATAATAGTGTAGCCTAAGTCAATAAAAGAGCTGCTCGGAATCATATCTCGAGCTCATCAAAATCAGGAAATGACATAATCATGATATCACCATTATTTTGTTCAATTTCTTATACTTATTCATTAACCAAAATCTTAATCTCATCGTTTATTTCTCCATTAAAATAATTTTAGACATCGGCGAGTTAATCAAGGAACATAGCATGTCAACAATCATAACTCACTCAAGGCTGGGTAAAATCCCGCCATAGGCATCAAATCACTAACCTGAACTCTGTCGTACCAAAGCACGGCCTCTAGCCCAACATTTCAATGTCATAAGCAAAAAGGACATAAGCATAAGCCGAAATCATGAAAAAATGGGCAATTGAAACCAAACAAGTCAAACAAGTGGCATCTGAAGTTCAAGTCACCTAGAAGAAATTTCTAAGGATTCTACGCGATACAAACAAGTCAAGAAAGCAACTAATCTAAGGCTCCAACGACTAAAATCCAACTAGCTACCAACGATGGCGATTGCCTCCTAATTTTCTCAAAAGGGCTACCAACACCTCGAACCAACCTAATCATACAATACTACTCATAATATATCAATTCTAACAGAACCAATTCCTGCCTCCGAACAATGCCACGCTACCAAGAACAAAATCATAACGTTGTTATGGTCATTTTGACCATAAAATCAAAATATTCAGAGATGGACTAAATTTTAAGGTCAAAAATGGGAATGTGGGGCCCACGTCATAAATTCTGGAACTAACCCAAAAAATATGTCCTAATCAGCCCCGAACTCATATCTCAAATTGAGACATATTTCGGGACTCGAAAACACCACAAAATCAATAAGCAATAACAATCTCAAAACTAAGCTAACAGCAAAAATGAGACACCAGTTAAAATCAGGAAATTAATTAGAAATTGATGGTCTACAGCGAATTCTAACAACACTACGACATTCTTCACAAAAAACTCCACAATTTAAACTCTTGAATCACTGAATTTGGACTTAAAATGACTGGGAAATCTTCCAAAAATTCCCAAATATTGAGCTAAAAAATGAGCTATGACAGCAGCAAAAATGAGATTTTCACCTCCAACAAAGCTCCCTAATCAGATTCCAATTTTCTTGCGAAAAATCCCATAATCTAGGCTGTTGAATCACCAAAATCGCCCAAGAAACGGAGGAGAAATTGTGTTCCAAACATGGACCCTCGAACTGATTTCCCCCCTTATAAATTAGGTGAATAATGACAGCACAAGCCAAAATTTAATTTTGATGCTCCAAACTCATCCGGAGTCCCATGAACAAAAACCATGTATGAATTTTGATTGCAAACAATATTTTTGGACTCAACAAAATTGATGGAATGACCAATGGAGGTCGTTTCAGTGAAATCTTAACCAAATTCAATATTTTCAAAAGTTTAACACTTTAAACACATAATCGGCCAAAAACTCATTTCAAACACCTCGGGAATCAAACCAAAGGTCATTCTAGACCAAATTCGGCATTTCGAAGCTAACTACACTGATGAAATTTTCATCCGAGCACATTTACTCAAAATATTGACTGAATTCAAACTTGGCCAAACTTTAAAATTAAAATGGGAAGACCACACAAACTCAGAATGAAGACTCTAAAACCCGAACCAACCTTCCTTCTAAATCAAAATAGACCTTTCAGAGCTGATGATACCGTCGGAATTTCCATACAATGAACAAATCTCTAGATATTGACCAAAGCCTACTCTTTCCACTTAAAGCTTCTAAAGAGAGGGTTCTAACAAGGGCCTGCGTTAAAATTTGTTTCTATGCATTACTTGGTACTGATTAGGAAAAAAAAACTACAATAGAGATTTGAAGCATAGCCTTCATCTAAGAATTTGAGCCCGGGAGGGGATAGTTTTCTGAGATCAAAAGCAAGGGTTAGTTGGAAATACACTCTAAGACCAGGAGAAGATAAGTGAAATACATTTAATAAGGACGGGAGGCATTTAAATATATATAACTTTCTAGATTTTGCATGCAACGCACTGATACAATATCACCAATACCTAACGACTACTGAGTTAAATGTCATGGAAACACACTCCTAATTACCATCTCACATTGTTAACAACCTTAAGTTTGTGTTATTCTGTTGCTAAGAACTTTACTTATTGAAACAATAAATCCCCCCATTTACTTTATGCTTGTTTATTATTTGGAAATATTTACTACAAATGAGTTTAAGTGCTAGCAGACTTATTTACTCCGCACTCTCTGTGTGTTCGATCCCAACCTAGTTGGGTTCTATATTTGGCAGCGACCGCTATATACTTCTTAATTGAAGTGTAAGTGTGGACGTATCAAATTTTGGTACTATTGCCGAGGAATACGACTTTGAAATATTCTATTAGTATTTATTTTGGTAATGTAGTCTTATTTCCTAAAATTTATTTTTGTTTCTTGTTTTTGTTTATATAAGGTACAGGTTAGTGCATGCCCAATACCCGAAGTAAGGGTGAACTATTGCTTCCTTATGATCCTGAGCTACAAAAATCGATTAGAAAAATAAATGCACAAGAGCGAGCTTACAAAAGCTCAAGGCAGAGGCAATCATGGTAATAATGACAATCTTGGGGATGAGGAGGAAGATGTGGAAAATGCACCCCAGTATAATCCACCAATGTAATGAGGTAGAGCACAACAGAGGCCCATTGATTTTTCTCTGGTGGATGATGATCAAGACATGGATGGAGTAGGAGCCACTAGATTGATAGTTCTTCCCCCACTACTACCCAGCGTGAAGTTCACCATCACTAGTGTTACATCTCGCACCTTTGCGCATTCGGAAAGAGGAAAAAAAATATTTTTGACTTGCAAAGAATGAGGTTGTGAATTATTTTATTTATTTCAATTATTACCGGTATGATGTTCATGAAAAAAAAATGGTGTGGAAATACGGAAGAAGACCGAGGGCAAAAAAATTGGAAATTTTGGAAACTAATTTTGTGAATTACTTGTAAGACTTATAGTTGGGCTTTAAAAAAAATAAGGAATAAGAGAAATTAGGGCCCAATACATGATATGGCCCAAGCCTTGAAAATTTAGTTCATTAATTATATTGGCCCATCATCTATTTAGTATATGTGTCTCTAGAAGTTTCAAGACTTCCAAAGAGAGCTAAGTCATCTTCCAAAGAGAAGAAGAGACCGATACTAGAGGAAGAAAAGGGGAAAAATTTCAAGTTTTTCAACTTTGATCCAAAAACCTTGTCTTCTTGAATTCTTGTCAAGTTCGAGGCCCTCTTCAACGTGGTATAATTAATTGAGCGAGAAAGTTTCATTTGTGGCAAGTCAAAAATTGAAGAAAAGGTAAGAATTCTATCTTTTTTATGTTATGGAAGAAGTCTATGTGTTGTAGCTAGTGGAATTAAGTGGAAATTATGTAATTATGATGTATGTGGGTGTGTGACCATGTGGGTGTGCAAGTGGGTGGGTGTGGTCATGTGGTGTGATGGTTGGGAGAAGAGGAATTGAACTTTATTTAGCTTGTTAGTGGTGTCGTTATGGCGATTATGGTGTAACTACAAGTTTAATGATTCGAGACGGCATTGAAATTGGTTATAAGTTGTTATAGAGAATTATGTGATTTTAGTATAGTTTTTATGTAATTATGGAAATAGAATTCTAGTATATGGATTATTGTTATTCTTAATGAATTTGGAAGGAGACAATGCAATTTGGTAGTTTCGTTACATTCGTAGAAGTTTTGGGTGGATTATGGTTTTGGTGGAATTCTTACATATTGTATGGCATAATGTTAACTTCTTTAGAATTATGATTACGTGGTCTTGAGCTAGTAAATGAATATGAAATATTGATATTAGTTTGAAGGTGAGGTGGAATAGAACTTGTGGCCTTATGTGACAAAAGAGAAGAAGAAGAAAGATTTTTAGTGTAAATTGTGCTTTGTAGTAATTGTTGATATTGTTGGTATGCTTGTGGGTGTTGTTGTTGATATTCTAGCCGAGTTAAATTCTCGGGAATGTTGAATTTATAGGGGAGGTGCTGCCCAAATTTTTGTAGGCAAGTAAAGGAAAAAATAATTGAACTCTTAAAGGCTTATAATTTACAATTGGTAATTGTGACCATTTGTAGATTTTGGAAGAAACGGGATTTGAATTTGAGTGAGCGTAAGAAGCGGATAAGGTATGTAAAGATCCTCTTTTTCTTGTTTTGGCATATCCTAAGTGTAGTAGGTTGTAATTTGAGTCTCGGGAAAAACTCTACTCATGAGAATCCAAGCTTAGATTTCCTAGAAATCCATTCAGTGAAATTGAATTAAAAATTCATGTATGTTGAAAAGAAACATGCAAATATCCGTAACTTCTACTTATATGACCGCATCATCCTACAACCTTGATAGATGACTCCGTAGGGCCAAATGTTTGGAATTTATGTACGCTACCTCGGCTTGGCCAAAGGTGGGCCCACTAGCTCCGAAATTCACCTAGTTGTCCTATCTAGTTTATTCTGATAAAACATAAAGGGATAACTTTTGCCCATGAGTTTTCCTACAAAAACTAAGAATAAAATAATAATATCCTGATCGTCCCCTTATGTTCTAATACCCGTTTTGGGATTGTAAACATAATTTTAGAAATGTTTGATATATATATGTGCTGCATTAGTTTCTCACTACTCCGCTCGTGCATATTACTATGATAACCCGAGCCGGCTTTGTAATCGTGCGCCCTATAATATACTCGGTAGTATGATGTGTTACGGGTCCCGAGACCTCACCATAGGGCTGGGTACCATCTATGGTGGCATGATATGACATGGCATATGATATGTTCTGATGATATGGCATGCTGTGATGATACGATATGTTTGGGGTTGGTACAGAGATTTGAAACCTTCTGGAGTATGATGTGTTGTGGCACCAGCGTCAGGGTGGTGACCACGTTCTTATGCCTTATGCATGAATTTACTTGCATTATGTACATATATTTTCAGTACAGATTTTGATGTTCTGGTTTGATATGTGCTCCGTGTACCCTCCCTTTCAGTTACGATTTATATTCCTTACACGTGTGCTTTACATATTCAGTACATATTTCGTACTGACCCCCTTTCTTTGGGGGCTGCGTTACATGCCCGCAGGTATAGACGTTCTGGATCCATCGGCGTAGGCTGCATACCTTCTTCTACTACAGAGTGCTCTATTGACTCGGAGCCGTATTTTGGTATATGCCTTTCTGATGTACACACTCTTATATATTTGAATATTTGGGTATGGCAGGGCCCTGTCCCATCATATGTTTTCGTTATGCTTTGGTAGAGGCCTGTAGACATAGGTGTGGGTCATAAGTCGTGTATGTTTGTTCGCGTATGATTTGTATCTTAATGTGGCCCCTTTTGTTATAACGGCCAAAACGTCCCATATGTTTGTATATATGTACGTATCCGGTGACGCGCCCTCCGTTGCCCCTTTTTGGTTTGATAAATTATTTTTCTGCATACGCGGCTACTGAAATTAAGGATAGCCTGCTATTCTGATTGAGACTAATATTAAATTGGAATTATTTTGTAATATGATGATTTGGTATGTAAGTTCGTTTGGGTGTCCTAATAGGGCACCAGTCGCGGCACACGGGGCTGGGTTGTGACAAAAGTGGTATCAGAGCGGTTTGTCCTCGGAGTGTCTACAGGCCGTGTCTCATAGAGTCCTGGTTATCGGTGTGTTGTGCACCACATCTATAAACAGGAGGCTGCAGGATATTTAGGGTGTTACTTTTCTTTGAATCTTAGATCGTGCGCGAGAGCTGTGCTATTAGGATGAATTCCTTTTCTAATCGGCTATTATATTTTTCAGTGATGCCTCCAAAGAAGGCGATGGCGGCCGAGAAGGGCAAAGCAGTGGTCGGATGGACGAGTCGAAGGCCGAGAGCTACCCGAGCTCATGCTCAGACTATGCCAGATATTATGCCCCAGTCAGAAGGGTCTGCTACACCACCACCGGAGGAGCCTGGAGCAGCTCCCCCATTAGCTCCAGAGGCTCCAGCGCCCGAGCCTCCAGCTCCTCAGCCTGGGGCGGAGGATAGGGTGCTGAAGGAGGCTGTGCAGTTGCTGACGACGATAGTAGCAGGTCAGGCTCGCGGACGTGGGCAGAGAGGTGATGATGATGACAGACGTGATAGTTTGAGGGTTCGCGATTTCCTGACATGTAATCCTCCAGAGTTTTTTGGGTCTAAGACCGAGGAGGACCCCCAGGATTTTATTCGGCAGATGCAGCGCTCATTGAGACTGGTCAGAGCTTCTGAGACCGAGTCTGTTGAATTAGCTTCACACAGGTTACGACATATTGCGATTAACTGGTATGAGTCCTAAGAGCTGTCCAGGGGCGAGGGTGCTCCCCCAGCGGTATGGGATGAGTTTGCAGCTGCCTTCCTCAGCCACTTCTTACCCCCAGAGTTGCGGCGGGCGAGAGTTGATAGATTTTTACAGCTGAAGCAGCGAGGCAGGAGTGTTCGAGAGTACAGCTTGGAGTTTGATTCTCTGGCCCGATATGCATCTACTATTGTAGCTGATATGGAGGACAGGATGCATCGGTACGTGATAGGGTTAGATCGTTATTTGGTTGACAGCTTTATGGCGATGGCATCTCAGGTCGGCATGGATATTGGCCGACTGCAGGCCTATGCGCAGGGAATGGAGGACTGGCATAGGGGAGATTATTCTGGTAGAGATCGTGACAGGAGGCCGCCCAAGAGGTCTAGATTAGCGGGGTATTCTGGAGATTTCCGAGGCGGGCAGCCTCAGTAGCAGTCCGGTAGATATCTTCCTCTGTTAAGCCGGAGTACGCAGTTCGCCGTCAGACGACTTGATAGTGCAGGGCCGTCTGGGGCCAGCCAAAGTTCCAGAGCATCAGGTCCACAGACGAGCAGAGGTTCTGGTCAGTCCAGGCCCCCTATGCCTCGGTGTTCTTATTGTGGGAGATCATATCCCGGGGAGTGCTACCGAGCTACAGGAGCCTGCTTTTCTTGCGGCCATCAAGGCCATATCATGCGAGATTATCCATTGGCGAGTGGTGTAGCTGGCGCAGTTCAGCCGACAGGATCAGTTGCTGGTTCATCGTCTACCCCTCTAGCTGCACGTTCTGCGGGACGAGGTATGCCATCACTGGCGGGCCGTGGTCGAAGTCGTGGCGGGGTTTCTGATTCTAGCGGTCCTTCGAACCGCATATATGCATTGGCTAGCCGCCAGGATCAGGAGGCGTCGCCAAATGTTGTCACAGGTACATTATTGGTTTTCTCTTGATCTGTATATGCATTGATTGATCCTGGATCTACTTTATCATATATCTCTCTGCTCGTTGCTAGTAAAATCGGAATAACTCCTGAACCTATAGAGCCATTTGAGGTAGCTACACCAGTTGGGGATTTTATTATAGCTAGGCAGGCATATAAGGATTGCTCTGTGATTATATGTGATCGTTGTACTAAAGCTGATTTGGTGGAATTAGATATGATCGAATTTGATGTTATTATGGGGATGGACTGGTTAGCTTCCTGTTATGCTAATGTCGACTGCCGGAAAAAGGTAGTTCGATTTCAATTTCCAGGAGAACCAGTGGTAGAATGGGCAGGAAGTACAGCATCGCCGAGGGGTAAGTTTATTTCATACCTCAAGGCTAAAAAGATGATTCAAAAAGGCTATATTTATCATTTGGTTCGGGTATATGATACTAAGGCCGAGACACCTGTTCTCCCATCAGTTCCGGTAGTCAATGAATTCCCAGATGTATTTCCGGAAGAGCTTCCAGGCCTTCCCCCTGAACGGGAGGTAGAGTTCACGATAGATTTGCTGTCGGATACTCAACCTATATCCATCCCTCCGTATAGAATGGCGCCGAGGGAATTAAAAGAATTGAAAGAGCAACTGAAAGACTTATTAGACAAAGGCTTCATTAGGCCCAGCACATCGCCCTGGGGAGCGCCGGTATTATTTGTAAGGAAGAAAGATGGGTCACTGCGGATGTGTATTGACTACAGACAATTAAATAAGGTGACCATAAAAAATAAATACCCCCTCCCCCGGATTGACGATTTATTTGATCAGTTGCAGGGTTCCAAATATTTTTCAAAGATTGATTTACGTTCGGGCTACCATAAGGTACGGGTACGAGAGGCAGATATTCCAAAGACTGCTTTCAGGACCCGATATGGGCATTATGAATTTAGGGTGATGTCTTTTGGGCTAACTAATGCTCCAGCGGTGTTTATGGACGTGATGAATCGGGTATTTCGGCCGTACCTTGATATGTTCGTGATTGTATTTATTGATGATATTTTAGTTTACTCATGATCAGCAGAAGCACATTCCGATCATCTGAGAACAGTACTCAGCATACTTCGACAACAAAAATTATATGCTAAATTCTCTAAATGTGAATTCTGGTTAACCTCCGTGGCATTCCTAGGGCATATTATTGGAGCAGATGGCATTCGGGTCGATACACAAAAGATTGAGGCTGTACAAAATTGGCCCAAGCCTACCACACCAACAGAGGTACGCAGCTTTCTGGGGTTAGCTGGGTATTATAGAAGATTTGTAGAAAATTTTGCTTCTATTGCGACACCCTTAACAAAGCTAACTCAGAAGGCAGCAAAATTTCATTGGACTGATGCTTGTGAATGCAGTTTTCGATTGCTGAAGGAAAAGTTGATTACAGCTCCAGTTTTAGCTCTTCCAGAGGGGTCAGAGGGGTATGTCATTTATTGTGATGCTTCGGGTATTGGGATAGATTGCGTGTTAATGCAGCACGGTCGAGTCATAGCTTATGCTTCCCGACAGCTTAGACCGCATGAGAGAAATTATCCCACTCATGATTTAGAATTAGCCGCGGTGATTCATGCCTTGAAGATGTGGCGGCATTATTTATATGGGGTCCACGTTGATATTTATATGGACCACAAGAGCCTTCAATATATTTTTAAGCAAAAAGAGCTAAATTTACGGCAGAGAAGATGGCTTGAATTATTGAAAGATTATGATGTCGATATTTTGTATCATCCGGGGAAAGCCAATGTGGTAGCTGATGCACTTAGCCGCAAGTCCATGAGCAGTTTAACCGACGTGCCACTAGAAAAGAAAGAATTGGTTCGTGAGATTCATCAGTTAGCCAGCCTTGGAGTTCGTTTGGCCGATTCTGGAGATACCGAGATTTCTATCTGAGATGTTGCTGAATCATCACTTATGGAAGAGGTAAAACGGCGGCAGTTCGAGGATCCCAATTTGTTACAGTACAAAAATATGGCTTTTAACAAAGAAAGGAATCAGTTCAAAATTTCGTCTGATGGGGTATTATTATGTGAAGGCAGGATATGTGTACCTGACATTGCAGGGCTGCGGCAACAAATTATGGGCAAGGCACATAATGCCTGATATTCTATTCATCCTGGATCCACAAAAATGTATCATGATCTCAAATTTTTATATTGGTGGGACGGGATGAAAAGAGACATTGCAGAGTTTGTTGGTCAGCGTTCTAACTGTCAGCAAGTCAAGATCGAGCATCAAAAGCCCGCTGGATTACTACAGCAAATGGAAATTCCCGCTTGGAAGTGGGAAAGAATTAATATGGATTTTGTTACAGGATTACCATGCACTCTACGCAGGTATGATTCTATTTGGGTTATTGTTGACAGATTAACAAAATCAGCCCATTTTCTTCCTGTCAGGACTACGTATTCGGCTGGTGATTATGCTAGATTATATATTAAGGAGATAGTAAGGCTCCATGGAGTTCCTGTATCTATTATAACCGACAGAGGTGCCCAATTTATGGCTAACTTCTAGAGATCCTTCCAGAAGGATTAGGGACTCAAGTGAGTCTAAGCACCGCATTTCATCCTCAATCCGATGGACAGGCCGAGCGCACTATTTAGACGCTGGAAGATATGTTGCGGGCCTGTGTAATTGATTTCAAAGGTAGCTAGGACGATCATTTGCCACTTATTGAATTTGCTTATAATAATAGCTACCATTCCAGCATTCAGATGGCGCCGTATGAAGCCCTATATGGTAGGAAGTGCAGATCCCCGATTGGTTGGTTTGATGTGGGCGAGACTAAGTTAATTGGGCCAGATGTGGTACAGCAAGCAGTTGATAAAGTAAAGCTTATTCGGGAGCGATTATTGGCTACCCAGAGTCGACAAAAATCATATGCAGATAAGCTACGTCGACCACTAGAGTTTCAGATTGGCGATTGGGTATTTCTGAAGGTGTCGCCCATGAAAGGTGTGATGAGGTTCGGCAAAAAGGGTAAGCTTAGTCCGCGGTATATCGGACCTTATCAGATTACCCGGAGGATAGGCGAGCTAGACTTACCGTTCGATCTGGAGGCAGTGCACCCGGTATTTCATGTATCTATGCTTCGTAAATGTGTTGGTGATCCTTCCAGAATATTTCCTATAGAAGATGTACATATAACGGAGGAGCTATCTTACGAAGAACATCCTATAGCCATTTTAGATCGGCAGGTGAGAAGATTGCGTACCAAGGATGTACCCTCTGTCAAGGTTCTGTGGCGGAACAATAACCGAGAGGAAATGACCTGGGAGGCTGAAAGCGAGATGAAGAAGAAATATCCGTACCTGTTTCCTATGCCGTCAGGTAACTTAAATCTCTTAATTAATTACATTAATTAGTAATTAATTATGTGTGCCGCCCATATAAAGAATCCAACCCATAAGGCTAATTTAACATTCGGGGACGAATGTTCTAAAGGAGGGGAGGATGTTACATCTCGCACCTTTGCGCATTCGGAAAGAGGGAAAAAAATATTTTTGGCTTGCAAAGAATGAGGTTGTGAATTATTTTATTTATTTCAATTCTTACCGGTATGATGTTCATGAAAAAAAATGGTGTGGAAATACGGAAGAAGACCGAGGGCAAAAAAAATGGAAATTTTGGAAACTAATTTTGTGAATTACTTGTAAGACTTATAGTTGGGCTTTAAAAAAAAAATAAGGAATAAGAGAAATTAGGGCCCAATACATGATATGGCCCAAGCCTTGAAAATTTAGTTCATTAATTATATTGGCCCATCATCTATTTAGTATATGTGTCTCTAGAAGTTTCAAGACTTCCAAAGAGAGCTAAGTCATCTTCCAAAGAGAAGAAGAGACTGATACTAGAGGAAGAAAAGGGGAAAAATTCCAAGTTTTTCAACTTTGATCCAAAAACCTTGTCTTCTTGAATTCTTGTCAAGTTCGAGGCCCTCTTCAACGTGGTATAATTAATTGAGCGAGAAAGTTTCATTTGTGGCAAGTCAAAAATTGAAGAAAAGGTAAGAATTCTATCTTTTTTATGTTATGGAAAAAGTCTATGTGTTGTAGCTAGTGGAATTAAGTGGAAATTATGTAATTATGATGTATGTGGGTGTGTGACCATGTGGGTGTGCAAGTGGGTGTGTGTGGTCATGTGGTGTGATGGTTGGGAGAAGAGGAATTGAACTTTATTTAGCTTGTTAGTGGTGTCGTTATGGCGATTATGGTGTAACTACAAGTTTAATGATTCGAGACGGTATTGAAATTGGTTATAAGTTGTTATAGAGAATTATGTGATTTTAGTATAGTTTTTGTGTAATTATGGAAATAGAATTCTAGTATATGGATTATTGTTATTCTTAATGAATTTGGAAGGAGACAATGCAATTTGGTAGTTTCGTTACATTCGTAGAAGTTTTGGGTGGATTATGGTTTTGGTGGAATTCTTACATATTGTATGGCATAATGTTAACTTCTTTAGAATTATGATTACGTGGTCTTGACCTAGTAAATGAATATGAAATGTTGATATTAGTTTGAAGGTGAGGTGGAATAGAACTTGTGGCCTTATGTGACAAAAGAGAAGAAGAAGAAAGATTTTTAGTGTAAATTGTGCTTTGTAGTAATTGTTGATATTGTTGGTATGCTTGTGGGTGTTGTTGTTGATATTCTAGCCGAGTTAAATTCTCGGGGATGTTGAATTTATAGGAGGGGTGCTGCCCAAATTTTTGTAGGCAAGTAAAGGAAAAAAAAATTGAACTCTTAAAGGCTTATAATTTACAATTGGTAATTGTGACCATTTGTAGATTTTGGAAGAAACGGGATTTGAATTTGAGTGAGCGTAAGAAGCAGATAAGGTATGTAAAGATCCTCTTTTTCTTGTTTTGGCATATCCTAAGTGTAGTAGGTTGTAATTTGAGTCTCGGGAAAAACTCTACTCATGAGAATCCAAGCTTAAATTTCCTAGAAATCCATTCAGTGAAATTGAATTAAAAATTCATGTATGTTGAAAAGAAACATGCAAATATCCGTAACTTCTACTTATATGACCGCATCATCCTACAACCTTGATAGATGACTCCGTAGGGCCAAATGTTTGAAATTTATGTACGCCACCTCGGCTTGGCCAAAGGTGGGCCCACTAGCTCCGAAATTCACCTAGTTGTCTTATCTAGTTTATTATGATAAAACATAAAGGGATAAGTTTTGCCCATGAGTTTTTCTACAAAAACTAAGAATAAAATAATAATATCCTGATCGTCCCCTTATGTTCTAATACCCGTTTTGGGACTGTAAACATAATTTCAGAAATGTTTGATATATATATGTGCTGCATTAGTTTCTCACTACTCTGCTCGTGCATATTACTATGATAACCCGGGCCGGCTTTGTAATCGTGCGCCCTATAATATACTCGGTAGTATGATGTGTTACGGGTCCCGAGACCTCGCCATAGGGCCGGGTACCGTCTATGGTGACATGATGTGACATGGCATATGATATGTTCTGATGATATGGTATGCTGTGATGATACGATATGTTTGGGGTTGGTACGGAGATTTGAAATCTTCTGGAGTATGATGTGTTGTGGCACCAGCGTCAGAGTGGTGACCACGTTCTTATGCCTTATGCATGATTTTACTTGCATTATGTACATATGTTTTCAGTACAGATTTTGATGTTCTGGTTTGGTATGTGCTCCGTGTACCCTCCCTTTCAGTTATGATTTATATTCCTTACACGTGTGCTTTACATATTCAGTACATATTTCGTACTGGCCCACTTTCTTCGGGGGCTGCGTTATATGCCCGCAGGTATAGACGTTTTGGATCCATCGGCATAGGCTGCATAACTTCTTCTACTACAGAGTGCTCTATTGACTCGGAGCCGCATTTTGGTATATGCCTTTCTGATGTACACACTCTTATGTATTTGAATATTTGGGTATGGCGGGGCCCTGTCCCGTCATATGTTTTCGTTATGCTTTGGTAGAGGCCTGTAGACATAGGTGTGGGTCATGGGTCGTGTATGTTCGTTCGCGTATGATTTGTATCTTAATGTGGCCTCTTTTGTTATAACGGCCAAAACGGCCCATATGTTTGTATATATGTACGTATCCGGTGACGCGCCCTCCGTTGCCCCTTTTTGGTTTGATAAATTATTTTTCTACATACGCGGCTACTGAAATTAAGGATAGCCTGCTATTCTGATTGAGACTAATATTAAATTGGAATTATTTTGTAATATAATGATTTGGTATGTAAGTTCGTTTGGGTGTCCTAATAGGGCACCAGTCGCGGCCCACGGGGCTGGGTCGTGACAACTAGCGCCATGTTTCAGCTCTTAAACTTGAAAGAACTATTTAAAGAAATGTCTGGAGAGGAGGCATATCAATATTTGATGAACTTCATTGCTTCATGCAAAACTTGTGGCATCCCTGGGGTTAGCCAAACTGCAATTCGCTTGTGACTATTTCCATTGTCTCTATCTGGGGAGGCAATCAAGTGGCTAAATGAGCTCCCGCATGACTCAATCACAAACTGGAGAGAGATAAAGAGAGCATTTCTGGAATGCTTCTTTCCATCTTCTAGGAAGTTGCAGATCAAGGATGAGCTCAATGCACAAAAGCAACTCACTCATAAAGCACTACATGACTCATGACAGAGATTTAATCAGAAGCTGAAAATGTGAACAAATTATAATCTCACAGACGAGCACCTAATGTATTTATTGTATATATTGTGCAACTTTGTGACTAAGACGGTAGTTGATCAAGCTTGCGGTGGATCATTCATGTCCAAAACCTTCACAGAAGCGTCAAAAATCTTGGATCAGGTTTCAAAGACTAGCAAGTCTTGGCACACCAAAGATTCTGAGATTAGAGGCTTGGGCTATACATTTGAGATGTCGGCTGAGCAAAGAAGGAGAGAAGATGAGCATAATCAGGATATGAATCACATCAAAATCCAAATGGATTTACTGACTAAGCGCTTTCTATCTGAAGGTCCTAAAAAGATAAACACTGTTGAGGGTGCGAACCGGTATGATGAGCCAGAGATAGATTTTGAGGAGGGGAAAAATAGTCACTTAAATCCTAAATGTATCCGACCCGAGCCCGAGCCTACGTTGCAAGCAAAGAAAGTCCTAATTTTATCCTAAAAGAGCTATTCGAAAGTATAGTGTAGAAAATAAGGGCAAGCCTATGGTCTGTACATGTGCATTGATTGAATTTTATTTGTAAGTGTGAGTAAGTTTGTTTCAGTCTCTATTTTATTTATGCATACTGTGTGAGATACTTCTTTGTGGAAAAGGCACTGTGATTATACTGTTGAGTTGCTATCTTGACTGGTACATTGTTGTTTGTATTTGTTTGGTTGACTGTAGGTAGTGTGATGTCATAAATCGATCCTTGTGAGTTAGTTGGAATGTCAATGCATTACATAGTTGAGTCGATTGAATAAGAGAGTCATAGTATATGTGTTGGGGTGCTATATGGCTTCTTATAGTCGTTTGTGTTTGCACGTCGTGTTGTTTTATTTTTTTTCATTTCTTGAGGACAAATAATGGTTCTAAGTTGAGGGTATTGATGTGTCGCATATTTATGACACTTTTGATGCTCAAAATGGTGGATTAGTGTGCGTTGCAAGCATATTTTTGTAGATATGATGTTTGTTTTGTCCATTTTGTAGGAAAACTAAGTCGCACATGAGTTTGGATGATTTTTGAGGAGTTGAGGCTTTTTTGCTGAGAACCAAGGACTACGAGTGCCACAATGGATCGTGGTGCCTTGTATGGGTCATGGTGGCTGGCGTGATGCTGATACAAGTAAATCCTAAAGTGATGAAATTTTGGATAAGTGGAACTCCATGAGACCCTTCACTAGCCGTGGAGTCCAGGACGTGATCAAGGATCGTGAAGGATTGTTGATAAAAGATTGAAATTGGCTAAGGGAAGTACCACGGAATACTGGGCGTAGTCAGGACCATGAGACATGGGGCTTTCCCATGAAGAAGCAAAGTCCCACATAGTGGTGGAGCTAATTCAAACACGATGGGGCATGACCACGGGACATGAAGACCAATACAGACCGTGATGTATTGGCGTGAACTCTGCCGACTTAAGTTTTCCTAGTTCATTTAGAATTAGGTTTTGTACTTCAATAATTACTAGAATTTATTTTAGGGTTACATGTTTTATTCTAATGTTTGGCATATTGTGAACATTTTGAGAGCATACTTTGGTGACTTTTAAAGATTCAAACAAAATTCAATCTTTTGTTCGTTCTTGATTCGTTATTCATCTTGTGATTTGAGTTTACTTTTCTATAAACATAAATATTGTTTTATGAATTCAACATTAATTCTTAATTCATTCTTTGCGATTATGAATATCTAAACCCCATAACTAGAGTTGTAGGAACTATGGCACAATAATGAAGTAGGCAAATGTATAGGTGATTGTCGTTAAGTGTTTAGTATTTCATTGTAGTTTTCTTCATCTTGTTTTTCTTTTAACGAAGTCCCGCATTAAGATTTGCTTGTATTAATTACTTGCTGGAGAGAGGTAAGTACAACATAGACTCAAAGCATAACCTTCGTCTAAGAACTTGAGCCCGTGAGGAGGTAGTTTTCTGAGATCAAAAGCAAGGGTTAGTTGGAAATACACTTTGAGACCGGGAGGAGATGAGTGACATACATTTAATAGGGATGGGTGGCATTTAAATGTACATAAATTTCTAGATTTTACATGTGACGCACTGATACAATATCACCAATACCTAACGACTACTGAGTTAAATGTCTTGGGAACACACTCCTAATTACCATCTCATATTGTTAACAACCTTAAGTCTGTGTTATTCTGTTGTTGAGAACTTTACTTATTGAAAAAATAAATCCCCCCATTTACTTTATGCATGTTTATTATTTGGAAATACTGAATACAACTGAGTTTAAATTCTAGCAGACTTATTTCCTCTGCATTTTCTGTGGGTTTGGCCCTAACCTAGTTGGCTTCTATATTTGACAGCGACCGTTTTGTACTTTTTAATTAAAGTGTAAGTTTGGACATATCAACCACGACCAGTAAATGCTACTTGTAGATACTCATTTACCTTGAATTTTACCAGATTTTGCTTCTATTTCTTGCTCACTTCACAACTATTTGTTTTACACTGTATTTTCCCTAACTCTAAACTAGAAAAAAATTATATCCAACCTAAACTAATGGTATGTGTAAATACAAAAAGAAAAATTGTGGGTTGCCTCCCAAGCAACACTTGATTTAACATTACGACACAATGCAGGCTCCTTGGCTATACAGACTACACTAAGAGCTCATGTAAGCCTTCACTCTTAGCCTGTTTACCTTGAACTATTTTCCTTAATGATTTTCAAGCTCAATCACTCAATGTGAGAACACTTGAACCACACAAAACAGTCCTAGCCACTTTGACTTCAGCTTTCCAGGAAATAAACGAAGTCTTGAGTTGAACAGAAGAACCAAATCACTTGGTGCAAAGTTTCGCTTTACAATCTTATGGTCATGATACATCTTCAACCTTTCCTTGTACAAGGCTTAACGCTCATATGCTTTTAGTCGAAATTCATCAATCTCATTCAGTTGACTCAGCCTCTAATCAGGTACATCGCCCCAATCCATGTTTAGCTTCTTCAGCGCCTACATAGCTTTGTGCTCAAGTTCTACAGGCAAAAGGCAAGACTTCCCAAGTATAAGTTTATAAGGATACATACCTATGGCAATCTTAAATGCAGTCGTATATGCCCACAAGGCAAGCTTTTTGTACCAGTCCATTTTATTGGCATTCACAGTTTTTGGCAGGATTTGCTTTATCTCACGATTTGAAACTTCCACTTATCCACTAGATTGCGGTAGGGAGTTGTCACGCTGTGTCTGACCCCATATTCTCAAGTAGAGCATGAAACAACCTGTTGCAAACTTGGAAATCTCCATTGCTAATAATTGCCCGCGACGTACCAAATCTGGAGAAGGTATTTCATTTCAAGAATATTGTAATACTTTTGCCTTCATTGTTAGGACGCTTAACTGCCTCCACCCACTTGGACTCATGGTCAAAATCCACAAGTATGTACTCCATCCCGTTAAGACTCACAAAAGGCCCATAAAATCAATGCCCACACCTAGAATAGTTCAATCACTAAAATAGGAGTGAGTGGGAACTCATGTTTCCTTGAAATACCTCCTTCTCTTTGACACCGATCACAAGCTTTGGCAAAATTATGAGTATCTTGGTAAATCATCGGATAATAGTACCCACATTGCAAAATTTTATGGGTGGTCCGGATACCACTATGATGCCCTTCGATAAGTAAAAAATGACATACATCTTAGGTATGCAACAATGAATAATCCCATCAACAGAGATACGGAACAAGTATGGCTCCTCCTAGAAAAACTTCCTCACATCGAACATAAACTTTCACGGCTGGTGGAAGGACGAATCTGAAGGTACCACATCACTAACAAAATAATTAGCAAAGTCTGCGAACCAAGGAATCAAATCCTATGATGCAGCTAATACTTGCTCATTTGGGAAAGTGTCATATATTTTAACACCGTCTTCTAACTTCAACATTGCTTCTTCCTCCAATCTGGACAAGTGATCTGCGGCCTGATTTTCAGTTCCATTTATATCTTTCACCTCAAAATGGAACTCTCATAATAGCAACACCCATCAAATCACTCTCCTATTCAGTCACTGAATAATTCCTCTGAGCAATATTGAGAGCTTTTCTAGCATAGTATATGGGGTGTAGAATCTTCTAATGTCTCTATCCTAAGACTACACCAAGTGCCACTCCACTAGCATCACACATGACATCGAATGACTGGGTCCAATCTGGACTAATAATTATAAGGGTAAGAATTAGCTTCTTCTTCAACCCTTCAAATGCTCTCAGACATGCATCATCAAAAATAAACTCCATCTCCTTCTCTAATAATTTGCACAATGGGTGTGTAATTTTAGAGAAGTCCTTGATGAATTTGCGATAAAAACCAGCATGCCTTAAGAAACTTCCAACACACTTTACATATACAAGTGAAGGCAATTTCTCAATCACCTTAATATTAGCTTCATCAACATCAATTCCTTTGATGGAGATCCGGTGGCCTGGGATTATATACCCTCTTTTGTCATAAAGTGGCATTTCTCCCAATTAAGTACAATATTACACTCTTCACATGTTTTTAACTCAAGTGGACCAAACAATCATCAAAGAGCACCTACTACAGAAAAGTCATCTATGAATATCTCTATCATGTCCTCCACCATGTCTGAGAATATGGATATCATACAATGCTAAAATGTCATTGGCATATTACATAACCCGAATAGCATCCGCGTGAATGCATACGTCCCATATGGGTAGTTAAAAGTGGTCTTATCTTGGTTTTCAGGAGCGATCAAAATCTAATTGTAACCCAAATAATCATCCAGAATATAATACCATCCTTTCCTAGCAAGACAGTCTAATATCTTATCCATGAATGACATTGGAAAGTGATTTTTCTCGGTCCGTGCATTCAGATTTTTGTAATTCATGCACACTCTCCAACATGTGACTGACCTCATGGGAATGAGCTTATTCTTTGCATTTTGGACCACAGTTATTCCTTCCTTTTTCTACATACACGGGATGGGGCTTACCCACTTACTATTTATAATCAGATAAACCACACCAGCATCCAACCATTTGATGATTTACTTCTTGACAACCTCTTGCATAGGCAAATTTAATCTGCACTGGTTTTCAATATTGGGCTTGCAGCCTAGCATAAGTTGGATCTTGCGGGAGTATATACCAGGTAGAGTACCTTTTATATCAGCAACGGACCATCCAATTGCCCTCTTGAAATTCCTCAATATAGATGTCAAAGCCTCTATTTGTCTTTTTGTTAAATCATCGACTATGATAACCGACAGTGTTATTGGCACCCAAAAAAATATACCGTAGATATGAGGGAAGAGCTTTAAGCTCTAATACTGGAGGCTTCTCAATGGATGGTCTGGAAGATGGTGTCTCCTTATTCTTTAAGTCCAAGTCAAGCTTTTTTGGTGCGTAAGAGTAGGTCCCCATGCTAGAAAGTGCACTCATTATTTCATCGTACTCAACAATGTCCTCCCCATCAAAGTTCATGATCACTGCTACTAATACTTCAACAACCAGTCTCTCCTCAATAGGTACCTCAAGTTGCACCTCATTAACAAGATCAATCATTGAAACCACTAGCATATCGCTAGGGTGCTTCATCGACTGACAAACAATGACGATCATTTCTTCATTATACAATCTAAACTTTAAATGTCCATTTTCTATATCAACCAGTACACGCCCAATGGCTAGGAATGGTCTTCCCAAAATGATAGGGACCTCAAAGTCAATCTCATAGTCAAGAATAACCAAGTCTTCTGGGAATGTAAATGATTCAACTTCTACCAGAACATCATACAGAATACCCATGGCCGTTTTCACTGTACGATCTGCCATAAGTAGCTGCATTGACGTCGTTTGGGGGCTCTTAAGCCCAACTGTCGAAACACTACTAGATGCATCAGGTTAACGTTAGCACCCAGATCACACAAAGCCTTAGCAAAGTTAAAATCTCTAATAGTACAAGGGATAATGAAAGCTCTAGGATCCTTTTTTTTCAGCACAAGAGAGCGGGTGGCTATTGCACTACAATGGTGCAAATTTTCTGCTGGTTTGAAGCTCATAGTCCTCATCTTAGTCATAAGATCTTTTATAAGCTTTGCATAACTAGGCATCTACTCCAATGCTTCAATCAAAGAGATATTATTGATAGTTGTTTCAACCTAGAGATGAACTTGCGATATTTACCATCTTTAGCCTTTTTTTCCAATCTCTGTGGGATGGATGAGGAGGTCATGGCATGGGAGTTGGAGTCTGAGTGATCTCCTTCTCTTTGTCATTAGCAACATCAAGCTTCTTATCCCCCTTTTGAGGCTACTTTTTGATCAACTTCTCACCATCAGCTTACTCATTTGGTCCGGCAACTCCCTCATTATCACTAGAATAGGGGTCATGTGCTTCCTCCACTACTACCTGTATTGGTGTATCCATACACTTCGAGTTGTTACTTTCATGCAATTCCCATCATTTTTCAAATTCTGGATTGTATTTTTCAAAAGTGTACCCTTTTGGCTTTGAATCAAGGTTGTGGACATCTAGTCTAATTGTTGCTCAATCTGCTTAACAACCGTGGCATGTGACTCAACCTTCTGACTCATACCTGATATGTTTCCATACATCTCCTTAATATTTTCATCATAAGTTTCAACTTTTTTAACACCTTTGTCATCATGTCTTCGAGTGTTGAGAGACTTGATTCCCCTTGGTGCACCACTTCTATCATTCTTATAATTGTCTTTCTTCATCCAATCACCATCTCTATCCTAGCCCCTGTTTCAGTCATTTTGCCTATACCGATTAAATTTTTTATTCCGATTGAAGTTGTTATCTCGGTTGAAGTTCTAACCTTGATTTTCTTGACCTTGGCTCCAAGTATCTTGATTATATACTTAAGCATTTGGTACAGAAATCCGCCGTCTGATCATTCACGGAGTTGGCATCCTCATATATTCATACTCCTCATATGTCGGTGCTCTACCCTGTGAGCTCACTGCTTCAACCTTCTCTAGCTCGACGCTCCTAAGTTGTTTTGCAAGAATGTTGAATTTTTTTCTCAAATGAACTACTTCATGACTCAACTCCTCATTCATTTCCATTTGATCCACAGCTTATCCTATCATATAGATATCCCTAGGAGCCTCTGTGTCTCTTGTATACCAGGCTTTATTAGTCTTAGTAACTTTATCAAGAGTCTCTGTTGCTTCTTCAAAAGTGCAGTTCATGAATGCTCCTCCAGTGACAGTGTCTGCAACTGCCTTAGCATTAGAATCTAATGCTCTGTAGAAGATTTCTAGAAGCACATGTGTCCTGTGATTTGGCACTTACTTTAGCTTCTTTGTGATCCGTTCCCATGTCTGATATAAAGCATCTCCGTGTCACTGCCTGAAGTTATAGATGTCATCTTTCAGCATCAACATCTTGGATGGTGGAAAGAATCTCTCCAAAATACTGTTCTCAGTTCTCTTCATGTAGTTATCGAGTCATTAGGAAGTTCAGCCAACAGAAGAAGTGTTTCTTTTATCAAATAGAGTGGAAACAATCACAGTTTGATGGCATCCTAACTCACTCTAGCTTTACTGCAGGAACTCTTGCAAACACTCACAAAATTTCTCAAGTGTGAATTTGCATCTTCCATTGCTTTGCCAGCGAACATTCTTCTCATGTTCAACATCTGGATTATGTTGCTGCTAATATTAAACTTTACTCTAAGAGGCAACAGAGGCAACACAATAACATCAGTAGCCCCTACCTCCTCCTGATCAAGATCATAATCATCCTCAACTTCAAAGTGAGGTATATGTCTCGGATGCTGTTGTGCTCTCTCCCTCGACTAATTTCTCAGAGCATTTTGGCGAGTCGCTTCTTCTCTTTGAGATTGAGCTACATCTACAGTTTCCTGCTCAGTCATATATCTAGTTGGAGCTTCTTCCTCAGTCTCACGAACACAGTTATTGGCCATTCTTCTAAAAGTTTTCTAAATTTCAAGATCAAGTGGAATCAATGATTTGCCTTTACTCCATGTATCTAGAATACACTAATGTTCCACCTAAATAAAACAAAAATAACAAAGAAATATGTAAATCAGGAAATAATTGAAAGAAAAGTCAACAAAGACTGATAAGTAAAGTCCAATTCAAAGAAGGAAAAAATAGACAGAAAAAGTAAGCAGAAAAGGAAAAGAATTTCCTAGTATAATTGGGTTTTCCTTTTCCTAAAAGGAAAACACAAAATTTTCATATATTTGGCTAGTCCTTTTCTTATAGGAAAAGGTTTATGACTCTATAAATATAAGTTTATTCCTTCTAACAAGACAGCATCCACAATTCAGAAAGAGAGAGAGTAAGAATACAAAGAGAGTTATACACTAAGATAAATATTGTAGTCTTGAGTGTCCTCTTTAGTTAGTTGTTCTTTTTACAAGAGAGAAGTGGTAATTGATGTTTTCTCCTTGTATTTGAGAGTGGTGTACTTCATATCATAATAGTAAAAATCCTTCTACCCCGTGGTTTTTTCCCTCTATTTGTTTGAGGGTTTCCACGTAAAATTCTCGTGTCTAATTTATTTTCATTATTTATCATCATATCAAACTTTAGTTGGGGTGCTTCCTCCTCCCAAAAATAATGGCTAACAATCAAATAACACAATCAACCTAACCCAAAAGTCGAATTCACCGGCAATAACGCAAAAAATTGGTATGCCCAAATTACACCTCCAAAATAAGTATAAAGCGGTCATTATTCAAACATAGAATCTAACCAAGTTTAGGGTCAATTCAACGATGAATATGGTTCAGACTTAAGTCAGTTGTAGTTATTTGGGCTCTTAGTCATATTATTTATGATAGGGGAGTTTGTAGAAAGAGAAATGTTTTTAATCTTCACAAGTAGCAAGTAACAAAGTAACAGTTTCACGTGTTATGAATCAATGAAAGACAAAACTAGAGTTTTATGTACACGATGAATTCATAACTCTAGTAAGACCGGATATTAATAACTTTTTCTAGTGTGTAGCATGCAAGATCGGTAAGTTAAGTTCACCTAAGTGGTTGATCCCTTATATAGGTGAATACCACCACGCAACTTGGTCCATCTATGGGTGTATGTTTTACTAGCCCTTACCCTTGATTCCAAATTAGCTATTTCCGGACAAGGTCAAGCTTAGATGAGGGTTAGTAACCTCAAATCTCTATTGTATAATTCGTTACGCTCTTGGTTCGGCAAGTAAGAATAAGGCGAATTATAATGTTTGCAACCTTTAAAAAGCAATCAAAGCAAAGGGGAAAACAATGCATGCATAATTTTAAGGATTGCTAGTTATTAGGCCTGCTTCATTAATTTGTCATGGTACCCACAATCCTAGCTATGAATTTAGTTACTCATGCTTGTATAATAAAAATCAATGTTAGAATAAATTTAGCTAACCATACACTTATAAGATGAATTGTAGAAGTCTGAAATCTTGAACCGAAATTCAAACTCATAAACTAAAGATCAATGTGGAATTAATCTCTAAAATCCAGAATAAAATCAAAGTATTTGTTCCTCTCTATGTTCAGATCGAAAAACAAGCATAAAGAGTAAAAGAAAACCTAGCAAAAGTATTTATAGACATTAAAAACCTATCCTAAACAAATTAGGAAAACTAGATTCGGCAACTTCTACGACCCCATTTATGGGTCTAGATTCTTCTATAGCTCGTAGACACCTCTTGTATATGGATGTGATTGCATAGTCTTGGGACTTTTTCCACTGACAAGAACTATGGTCTGTGGAATCTTTTACAGCTCATGATTCATTCACATAAAAATCAGGCCTTTGGAACCCTTTTCTGAATCTCATCTACGATCACCACCTACGCCTCGTGAAACTTTCTACAGCTCTTCCTGCTCACTCATGGAAATTCAGCCTATTTTGCATACCTTCTGTACTTTTTCTATGATCCAAGTTTATGACTCGTGGATGCAATTATAACCCGTACTGCACACTCCTAAAAACTCAAACTTTTTTTCTAAGTTTCTGATCTCCATCTACGAAGACATCTACGGCTAGTGGTCCAAACCACGGCTCATAGACTGCACTCATAGATCCTAAAAATGACTGAATAGTTATGACTTTTTTGCACTTAGCTCCCGAATCTTTTTTTTACCTGTAAAACACTACAAAATACATCAAATTTACTAAAAAACTTACAAAAATCCTAAGTTTTAAGCAAAAAAACTATCATAAATCCACGACACATCATCAGACCATTTCACTAAAAGCTTTCACCATTTAGTATATTACTATTTATTAGGATCAGCTACAAAGAAGGACCTATTAGTCGACATGTCTGTTTCATTTGGGCGTCTTTTAATCTTTCCGCCTAATTAGTTTCTGATTGGTCTTGTGCTCAATAAACAAAGAAAAATAGAAAGTTTAAATGTAATAAATAAATATTTGAGACCACATAACTCACGGTGAATTCTTAAGGAATTTAATCCCCTTACTATATTTGAGATTGTGGATTTTTTTCTCCTATGATAAAATGGATATACCTGTTAAAAGAAGTAATGGTACCTCACATTTCAGTAACTTCAGCGAACTCAAAAGTCAACAACGAAATCACGCAGAGACTTTACTTTGTTCGTAAGAAAATGTATGTGGAAGAAGGAGGAAATTTGATACTGCAAAGTGAAGTAACCTTCTTTATTTATAGCCAACAAAAAGGGATAAATAGGTGCAAACTCACCTGTTCAGAACAGATTCATCTGTTCAAAACAAACATTTTAATTAATAAATAATCTACGAAAATTCCGCTTATTATTTATTTAGTAATATCAAAAAAAGAAAATTTAATGAGTATGATAAATAAATTTTGTCTAAGAAATTATCAATCAATTGTATATTATGTTGTTCCTGTTAAGATCAAATATCTGTAGTATTTCAACTTGAACTATCTACGTGTCAAACAATCTTATTTAACATCCCGTGAATATCAAGTTACCTACGAAGATGGCAGCTCAACTTTTCGATACTTTGTAAAGAATTACATTCATTTTGATCAGGTCTCTGGGGATCTTCAAACCACATCCATCCTTGTGATTTAAATCTATCTATATTTATTTTTGGTAACCACTTTTTTACATTACCAAGTTCCACCCTGTCTGAATGTCTTTATTTTTCTAAACAATGTTTGCAATCTGATTGTGGTCAAAATAGATTCTGTTGCTGTTCATTTCTCTGTTTTTTATACTACATATTCAACTCTACTTATAACCTATATATAATCTAAACTCATGTAGTCTGTCTTCTACAGGCCACACCATACCACCTTGCAAATCAACCTTCTGATGAAGCTAGCCATTTCAAAGTACAATTGATCAGTCTGCCTTTCCTTCGGGACATTATTGTTGTTAGTTTACTTTTCCTTCTGCACATTATCGTTATTGGGAACGGGCACCGTCCATCTAGTTTTTGTAGACAATTTCATCAGGAACATTCATTGATAAAGTTCATTGTTGTCACTGCCTTGTGACTGAAGTGAAGGATTTGCTTCCAACATGACTTGATAAGGTGTGGTTTGACCACAAATATTAAATATATTTGAAAAAAAGCATTAAAATAGTTCTGGATTGGTTTATAAGATATGAGAGAGGCTAAAATACTTTGATTTTTTATGTTTTGCCAACAAGATCATAACTTACGTAGTAAAATATGCTAATTAAAATTGGTTTCTCAATATTAGAATCCAGATGATTAATAATAATTGTTCAACCAATCAATTTCTCATTACTTGGCAAATATATTTGGCAAACATTTCATGTTTTCAAATTAGAAAATTTTAGTATTTGTGCCAAATTCTGGTAATTGGGAATTTTTAAAAATTATCTCAAATTTTTATATTTTATAAAAACACTCATTATTTATAATTTTGGATTGAATTTTAGTCCTAGTTTGTTGTACAAAATTTATATAGTTATATGCATATTTTATATAATTTTTATCTGGGCTTGCTATCCGAAGTCAAGTACAATTATAAGTAGTAATAGTAGTTTTTCTATATACATCAATGGTATTTTTCTTCTGCTTTCTTCCTCTTTTTTCATATTTATATTAATTGTGTTCGTTGTCATGATTTTTTACGGAACATATTTATTATAAAATAATAATACAAACTTATGAGTATTTTTAATAATTTTTCGAATTTCAAATATAAATTATAGTATTTTTAAAAAAAAATCAAACATTTCTCTCAAAATCTATGATCAAGCGCATGAAAACACGTCACCCAAAAATAACTTGCCGAAAATATTTAAAAATTTATGATAAAACGCTAGCTACTAAAGAAAAGGACAAAACAGCTCCTGCATGTGTTCATATAGAACATTGTCCATCTTACTCCGAATTGAAGCTTGACATAAATATCAATAAATAAATAAATAATCACTTATTCATATAGCTAGTAATGGGTTATATATGGTTTTCTGGTTCACAAGAAATGCCAAAATTTATACTACAAAAGGAGAAATTGAAAATGTACTTGGCCTGAATCTTTTGGCCATTACAGTTGAGATAATTGTCTTGTTCTGCCATGTTGTAGCTGAGCCTCGAGATTATTTTCAATAAAAATAAATAAAAAATCTCAAAGATTTATGATACACCAATTTGAATTGAGAATATAGTAGATTCAAACTCTGAACTTGAAACAAAATTGTTAGGGACAGATTTCTCATGAAATAAAATCTTAACCACACAAATTTAAATCTAAATTAATCAGATATCAATAAGCGTGTAACGAAAATCAAAGAGAACTACTTAAAAGGCAGAAAAGATTCTTTTAATTAGCACAGGCGACTTTGAGTGGCTAACTTTAACCAAGCTATTGGCCGACCCACGTGTTATGACTTCGTCATGCAACCTACTCGGAGAAAGGGATATTTGTTTTACTGCTCCTCCATTTCTCTTCTTTTTTTTAATTTCATTTTTATATATAACGAATTTAAAATTATAAACTTTAGAAACATTTTGTATCATTTTATGTATTTTTAATTTAATATTATAAGTTATTTATTTTTTAAAACTTCAGTCAAGTTAAAAGAAGACAACCAAAGTGAAATGAATCAATTATTTGGAAGTCCAAACGAATATAGGAAACTAAAGGACGAAAACAACCACATGAATTAAACTATCAAAGCGTGGAAGAAAGACTTTTCAATATCACATCAAGACAAAACTGGAAAAAGGTGAAAATGGGAATGATTGCTAATTCTAACATTTGTTTACTACTTACTAGTGGATTTGGTTATATGTTTACATCAAAGTTTTTCTTTTTCTCAGAAAGTCTTTGATTATGCAGTAATAACCATGTTTCCCATGGATTTTTCATTATATGTTTTTCTACGACAACATTTTGCTATAAACAAACATGGCCGTTATAGAGAGATTTAACAGTACGTCAGTACCTTGTATTGAAATAGTTGAACAGTACACCACATGAAGAATTGATCCTTCCTAAATCACTAGACCATTTAACATTCACAAACTCTTTTCTCTTGTACAATCAAGAAAGTAATCTACATCTCTTGCTCTGAATAATGAAAAATAAACCAAAAAATTTAAATGAAAAAAGGTTGTGCTCCCTATCGAATCTCGTTTACTCGTTGAAACGTTTAAGTCAGGTAGAACAGCAGCCTCTCTTCACATTTTCAGAGGGATCATTAACATTGATGGTTGTACCCTGACCGGGAAGTGTAGTGGTTGTGGCTGCTTCTTGTGCAGCCAGCGCCTTCTTGCTTATGATATGGTATATCTCAGTCAGTATAGTCTGAAACGCCTTATCTACGTTAACTGCTTCCAATGCCGATGTCTCAAGAAATGACAGTCCTTCCTTCTCAGCTAAATTTTGACCATCCTGCTCAGAGACTGCTCGAAGGTGGTTAAGGTCAGACTTGTTTCCAGCCATCATAATGACAATGTTAGAATCTGCATGGTCTCTCAATTCTCGGAGCCACCTTTGAACATTATCGAATGTTTGTCCCTTTGTTATGTCATAAACAAGGAGTGCACCAACTGCTCCTCTGTAATAAGCACTTGTAATGGCTCGGTACCGTTCTTGGCCTGCAGTGTCCCATATTTGGGCCTTGACTGTCTTTCCCTCAACCTGTATCATGAAGTAGATAAATTATTCCATGAATGTGGCTACCAGAACACTAGTTCTATTTCAGCCACATTTAATCGCAAACAAAAGAGCAAAATGTATTACGCGGAATTGGATCTTGTGGCTAGCAGAAGGCAAATGCCTGGTTCATCCAGCTTAAGAGTTTTCATGTTGACAATTTCATAGTGTTTGGTTTTCTTCAACAGGACATGATAAGCACCACTAATACACTGAAATTCCACTTACAGATTTACAACCAGTCCTACCGTCCAATAATTTCAATTCAACAGAACAAAAAACGTAGCACCATCAGATTAAGCCACACATAACAGTTAAAGGCAGAAATCCCAGGTCATAAGAAGACCAACAACATACTCAGTAGAGTCCCATAGGTGGGGTGGTATGGAGAGGGTAGAGTGTATGCAGACTTTACCCCTACAGTCCTTCCTAGGCAGGTAGAGAGAGAGTGTTTCCAATAGACCCTCGGCTCAAGGAAAGCAAAAACACAACATTTATGGAGATATAAGCAGTAACAACGGCAGGATAGTAAGAAAACCGAGGCATAAAATAAGTGGACCAACATTTTTTCTTAAAAGCACATCAGTTGAAGTACAGATGGATCAAAACTGAAAACACTCACTGCTAACATTACACAGGACAATCATTGAACTTCTTCATTCTTAAAAAGAACATATCTACAGAATGTTGCAGCTGTATCTATGCACTAGTATCCTGTTCATGCTTGAAAATACAACTGAATATGTAGGCTACCGAAAAGAGGAAAAAAAATAGATTTTATGAGTTCATAGTACATGATGTCTATGCTAGAGTTTATTGATTTGTCTTTAGAACTTTGGAGTAAAAAATGATCATTTAACAAATTAGCATCAGACCAGAGGAAAAAAAAACAATCATCATCTGATCCACCTAAAGTTTTAGTCATCCATTCAATCTGCAACTCAAACACCAGAGATGCTCAAAAAACACAGGCTCTTTCGCTGCACCCAGTCTCTACACAATTCTCATCCACAACCACAACAAATTCGACAAAATCACATCAAATAATCAACATTCCACAAGGCTGTAGATGATAGTAGTACTCCCTCCATCTCCATTTTCTTTACAATTCTAGAGAGTCAACATGACTAAATTACGGATGTAAGACTAGAGATTTATTCTTAAAAATTAAAAATTCAGATCTTCCGAAACTAGAAACTACTTGAAAAGTACTTGAAAGTGCAATTCTCCTCATAATGAAAAGGACACAGATTGCATTTCTAAAATGTTGTTCAAAATCTGCACTTAGTTTAAATCTCAAGATAGAAAAGTGCCAAGCAGTTCACAACAGGAGTATACATTTTAAAGGAATCTAAATAGCTCAGTTCGTGAACTACCTGAACTTTGATTCCTACCTTGTAATCCCCTACCCCAATTTTCAGAAGAAAATAACTAATACAACATTACTACTACATTTAGAGCTCAAAGTGATACTAGTACTGACCTGAAGAGTTCTGGTAGCAAACTCAACTCCAATAGTAGATTTTGACTCCAAACAGAATTCATTTCGCGTAAACCTAGACAAAATGTTTGATTTTCCGACTCCAGAATCTCCAATCAACACGATCTTAAACAGGTAATCGTACTCATGATCCACTCTATTCCCCATCACTTCGATTCTCTGTGTTAAAACCTACAAAAAAAAAAAGCAACATCATCTAGATCTGCAACAATCCAATCAAATCAGACACAAAAAACCCTAAAATTGGAGAATACAAAGCAAAATACTCCCCAAAAAACGCCTATGTAATGCACAGGTTCATCTGAACCCATTAATTTTGTAGCCGAACATAAATTTATATGTAAAAAAAAATCTACTAGAGTTGCAATAAATAGTAGGCATGAACTCATTCAATGCTAAAAAACTTTAAAAGTTGAACGCATAAAGCTTAAATCCTGGATCCTCGTCTGTATATACATAGAAATAGAATAAATACGTATACATAGAAATTGATTGATTTACAAATTAGTACATATGGCTTACCTGGTTGGTGAGAGAAAGCTTTAGAAAGAGAGAAACAATGGAGGAAACAATGGAGTTTTGAAATGGGTAAATGTTGGAGGAGAAACCTTTTTTCTATATAAGATTTTTGGTGTGAAAGTGCGGCAAATGGTAAGCTAGGTGGAGTATCTCGATTTTTAAAATACACTAATTCGTACCTGTTTTTGACCAACTCTACTCTTCTCCTAGTAAAAATAAAATAAAATGATGTCCATTCTCTAGTAAATTATGAAGTTGAAACTTAAAATTTTTAGAAATTATATTTCAATATATATTTTATTTGATAAATTTTTTAAAAAAATTATAAGGAAAAGTCTCAAAATTTCAAAAAGAATCTGTTTGTTGAGAATTTGAAGATCATATTTTAAAATGAAAGAAGTATTGAAAACACTCATTAACTTATCATAAATTATTTATTTCTTTCCTGAATATTGACAAGCTTAAAATACTTATCTATTTGACTAACTAAACTTAGATACACTCCTGATCCGCCACATGACATTGTAAGTGATCTCAGACTTTTGTAAGAGCATGAGGCTCTTAATAAAAGTCTAGAGAAGCGTTGAAAACACCTGTCACGCCTCGAGCCTTTTCCTTATATGTGTCTAACTCACTTGGTCTGGCCAACTCACTCAGCGGAAGGCTCAAACTCAACAAGAAGTAACATCAAGTGGGAAAACACATGCGTCATTATCCAACTCTCAAATAAGTTAGGTACTCATTTAAAAGATAAGTCAAATATCATAATTCAAATATTGAACATCATAGTTTTTAAAACAGACTCTAAAAAAGACTCAAGAGGACTCCACTCTAATCAGTCTGTGAAGCCTCTACTAACTACAATGAAGGTGCCGAGACAAGTCCACAACTACCTCAATAAGGAAATAAAATGGCATAAAGCAGAAAATAAAAGAGCTCATTTGGATGCAAAGAGGTCTCACCAAAGCTTATGAAAGATGGATCATCAACGGTGCGTATGTTGATGATCTCTATCACCTGTATTTACATGATAAAATATACATATCGAATGACGTCAGTACATCAAATGTACGAGTATGTAAAATGGCGAAAGAAAACTTACATAAAGGTACTCAACTCAAAGAACTCAACTCTGAAAACAGCTCAACTTAATGAGGTAAAACAGTGCTTTAAAAGACATGTAATAGTAAATGCAACTCAATATATTAAAAATATAATACTTTTACTTCATTAAGGATTTTCTCTAACCGACAACCATCACTTATGAGCTAGTGACGATACAACGAAACGATGTCGTTGCCACATCTGTTCAATACTTTGCCAGGATAAAGAACGTCACATCTCTGGACCCACATCAAAAGTCCTCTTATTTGGGACAAGAGGGGCTTTGCCTCTATCTTACGCTGGCTACGCAGTTTATGGGTTTGAGTTGCCTCTACTCTTATCCAAATGGTGCTCAATACTACTCCCAAAATACTTTATTATGCTCATATACATCAAGTGAATACTATACTCAAAATACATCTCATCTAGTCTCATTGGACTTTACATCAATTTACTCAACTCTTCTCAACTCATATCTTCTCTTTAAATTAGATACAACCTCAACTCAATGAGTTCATTTAAAAACATAATTTAACTTTTCAACTCAATTTCAAAATAGATGTTTTAAATGTATATGCTTAAAAATAAAATTAAGAAATTTCTCAAGCTCAACTCATTGTTATCAATAATACTCATTGCTAAAAAATATAGAAATTTAAGAGACTTCTCAAATTCAACTCATACTCAAGCTATTTTTCAATCAAATAATTAAAATAATTACTCATTCTTTAACTCAAACAATGCATAAAATAATAAATTTAAAAATTCAATCAGGGTTCATATGAATGCTACCATGAATTTCAAATCACAAAACTCCACTCAAGAAACTCATCAAGATATATTGAATATACCCAAGAACATAATGAAATTTAGATAGAAACTCAAGAATTCACATTTACCGAAATTAAAAATCCAATCTTGAACTTCTACTTGACTATATAGAGAGGTATGGCACGAGGACAAACTTATCCATCGTTATGGTAGCCTTATATACTTGAAATGAAGATTTCCTAAGTGAAAATTGAAAGGTAGGCTTGAATTTCTTGAACCCTAACTTCTCCTCCTCTCCTTAGCTCTTGCTCTCAAAAGTTTGGGTGAATAATGAGGGAAAGCCCCTTTTGGTTACTGATAAGGGACAAAATTTAGTCCCAAAACGGTTTTGGTTAAGTTTGGAAAGGTGGGAAAAAGACCGTAAAGCCCCTCATTAAAATGAAATCAGGCAAAATTGAGTCTCCAGGTCCATGACGCTGACCTGGTTCCTAGATCAGGTTTTTGGATTTTTTCCTTCTTCGTGACACGGAGACGTCGCGGACTCCACTGTCTCAAAAATTATTTGGATCAAAATTACCCTCCAAGGTCCGCGTCGCGTACCTGAACCCCAGTTTGGTTCTTCACATTTTTTTCACTATTTTTTGGAATAAGTTAAGTTAAAATGGTACGGGGTGTTACAACACCCCTTGGCGAGAATTTAGGAGTGTGTTTCATTCATTTGCAAGATACGGGATGTATTTAAGTTCTATTAGTCAAGTAATGGAGTGTTTTTAAGACTGTCAATAGTCGGAGATGAAACTAATAATTTAACACCTAGTTTATGGGTGTTTTCAATACTTCTCTCTTTTAAATTTGATTAAATTCCATGGTCTAACTCATATTTGAAGACAAGATTTTAAAATCTATGGTCAAATGGCATGCGTTTGTATGTTCAACTTTATACAAGTTTAAGTATCACTTGCCTTTACCAAAAGTTGGAGGACATAGATGACAATTGAGCCAAGTTAAAGGGCATGTTTGTATTATGCCTTTACAAAATCTTACAAATATTTAATTAGATAGCATTTTGTCATAGATTTTTTAATCAAATTTCTAAAAATTTATCTTTGAATATTTATTTGACCATGAAATTTGATCTTCAGATATTTTTACATTTCCATAACTGGCTTAGGCCAATTTTTGAAATTTTCAATCGCAAAATTTTAATTTTTTTTTAAGTGAAATGCATAACCTTAACAAAATTTTAAAAACTCAAATTTTCAATTGTCAAAATTTATAGAGAGCTTAATTTCAATTGTCTAATTTTATGATAGTAGGTGCGGCGGAATCATTCATCGTAAAAGTTACCCCAATCCATGATAAAACTGAAAAGAAAAAATTAAAAGTGACTTAATTGGAATCTTCTCACACTTGAATAATTATATAGAAAAAAATTTCAAAAGTAACTTGGTGAGATTTCTCAATAATTGGATGTCCATATAAAAAAACATAATAAATAAATATATTTTTTAATTTGACTTCAGTTGTTATCTATGCTGTTTAACTTTGATTATGTATAAATAAAAACTTAAATTTATATAAAATTGATCAAATAGATAAAAACATCATACATGACATATTACATGTAAGACTTCATCTAGAATGTGAATTACCATCATATAGAATGTGTGTGTCTACTTGTTCAATTTTGGCTGGACCCATCAACAGCCCCCTAAAGTTGGCACCAACTTTCACTTAGACACCTCAACTAGGTTTTGTTCATTTTAGACACCTCAAATCATGTCTCGCTGTGTCATTTTGACACATTTTTGCAAATCAGCTAAAATTACAAAATATGTTTAATCCACTAGCAGGTAACGTGATATGCTGACTAATAAAAAGAGGACATGTCAGTTTGGTTCACAAAAAAAAGTTATAAGAAGAAGAAAGAAAAACTATTTAAACTTATTTTTAAAAAATATTTCAGTAATAAAAAAAATTATTTTCTAGAACATTCATCTCAATCAACAGGAACTCCTCCTTACCGAAAAAAATGGAGTTTTACCGGATAAAATTATGAGATTAGATTTGAACTTTCTCCAATGACTTTTTATATTTATTTTTAGAGTTATAATTTTAATTTTAGATAAAATGTGTTTTGTGGAAGAGAGGAAGGAAGAGATAAAGAAAGTGACAATAATGGTGGATCTCCATCTTTTCCGGCAAGTTGTAGATTTGATTTGGAGTAGTACTTATCGATAGTAATTTTCCGGTGAAATTTATTCGTGTTTTATTCTTTTACATTCTTGTAAGAAATTTTAAAATCAGTGCAGTAATTTTGTTTATTTTGTTCAAAATCAGAGCATTGCTATGCTTTTACAAGATTTTTTCAAGTTAATGTGATGGTCATTTGATGAATGGTGGTGGAAGGGGGAAGGAGAAAAGTGGAAGAAGAAGAAAGGAAAAAATATTTTTTCACAAAAAAATGTTTTTTTCACGCGCTCAAAATGAGTGCAATACACGCACTTTGCCAACTCAGCAAAAAGTGTCAAAATGACACAACGGAGCATGACATGAGGTGTCTAAAATGAACACAGCCTTGTTAAGGTGTTTAAGTAAAAATTAACGTCAACTTTAGGAGGTCACCGATTGATTTAACCTTCAATTTTCTATAAGTTAAGTCTCTACTTATGCATATTCCAAAATTGAAAGACACATATGATAACAAAAGCCAAATTAAAGAGCACGTTTATGTATTATATCGATTAAAAAAAAAAAACTCTCCAAAAATTTAGAATAAGTTGACAAAATTTGGGTAAGTGGAGAATAGAAAAATGTGTGCAAGGTCGGTTGGCACTGACATAGGCAGGCTGGCAAAGACTGACAACATGGGCTAATAGCTAGAATGGGAATGTTTAGTGCCTGTCATGTATTTTGTAGTAACATGGTTTGCTTCCTTTATTGAATCTCTCTTCCCATGAACTCCGGATTATTTTCCTCCATTTGTTGGCTACTTCTTGAACAATACAAGGATGTGCTGGTATTATTAGTTGAGGGGGTATTTGGTTATTATGGAGGAAAAATTCTTGTCTATGATACTCGAATTTGATCTTGATATTTTTAATTAAGAATAAAAAAATATTTATAATTTTTTAATAACTTTTATTGGTATGGAGTTGCTTTTATTAGGAATTACTTTACTCCCCAATATGAGACAATTCGATGCGAAATCAAATTTAATCAGACCCTAATGTAGATAACAGGACTGTAGGGCTGTGTATCGATCGGTTTGATTCAGTTTTGAAGTTTATCGATTCGACTTATTGATTATCGATTTGTAGACATGCTAAACCGTAATAGAACCATTAAGATATTGATTTATCGATTATTGATCGTTATTGGTTTAACCGTTAAGATTCGACACAATATTTTTATTAAAAATTACTTAGAAACAAGGTGACAAACAAAATGAACCATGTACATGAGTTGACAGATTGCATCTTGTTCAAAAACAAATATTGTCACATTGTAGAATAACTGAGAATTTGAGACAAATAAAAATAGAAGTATGAAATTGAACTCTAAATCAAGGATTTTATATACCAAACTGAATAAATATAATTATTTAATTTACTATCGGGTTACCGATTAACCCGTTAAGAAAAAACCTAAAACCGTTAAAGGCCGATAACCCGACAATAAAAAAAATCAAAACTGTTACCGAAATTGCTAAACCAATAATTCATTATCGATAAACCAATAACTTTTTTTCGATTTCGATTATCGATTTCGATTATGTTTTGACAGCCCTTCCAGACTAAACAGAAAACCAAAATAAATAAATAAAAAACTCTATTACATAGTATGTAATAGTGTAAAATAAATAAGAGAATCAACACGACAAATAATCCAAGACAAGTAAAGGAGAGAGAGAGATAGTGTGATATAATTTTATTAGTACTCTCGAGAAAAATTAATTATGAATTTTGTTGTTAATTCGTAGCTTACTTGCTCCTAGTTTATAATCTGTCTCAAACTATTTAGTGATAAATTTCATCCACCGCTAATTCTTTATTTTAATAGTGTATGTTTCGAGATCGACGATCGTACAATACAATGCTTCTCCAAAATAATAATAATATGATTCTAACAAGCGTAATTAAGTTAAAAATAATGGCAAAAAATATTTACAATGAAATTCGTATGTCTTGTAGCTTGCTTGTGTAGTTAGTACGAGACTCGCTCGATGTAGATCTTAGATTTTTAAATAATACTTGTTCCTATTTATAGGCACTTGATCTCATATAATTCAAAGTCTGAATGAAGCTTTCATTAAGAAGAAGTAGATTATTAACTCATTCAAATTTAAATAGATTAAATGAATTAAGTGGATTGAATTTGATTTTATCTATCTTTTTAAGTGGGTATAGTAGATGACCATTAACATGTGGACAATTCCATGAAAAATTCTTATATAAATAACATTCAAAGCATTATTGGAGAACATGACCTCAATATTAATAATTGCTTTAGAGTGACAAATCAACCTGCAGACTAGCTGGCTAATTTAGGACATACTTTTGATGATGCGTAGTTGGATTTGTCACTAAGTTTAAAAATAAAAATAAAAATAAAAATTTATGATCTAAAATAAATTATATATATTTATATAATTATAAATTATTTCATTAAAAATAAAATAAGTATTTTAAAATTAAATTATTAAAAAAAATATCTTATTTCAAACAATGAGGTTGACTAATTATAAAGAGGAGTGACGAGAGTTACAATTATTAAGTAGAGAACACCGAAAGTATTATTTTGATTTTTTTGGTGTGTATTTCAAGCGTTTATTGATTTAGTTAAGTTTGCAACTTAAAACATGTCACTTTTTTTAATTATACTCTTTAGTCTTTATAACTCATAAAACTTCAGGCTTGTTCCAATTGAGGTTGATGTATATAATTAAAAGAGATGTTATATTTTAGAAAAATTACTAGAAAAAACATCTTTTAATAAATAATTATTGATTTTAGCGATACTTTTTATTTATTACCATTTATAACAATATATAGCAATATTATGATATATCTACTATGTATTAAAAGTGAATTATGCATGCATTATAAATGTATTATAAGTGTTTTAAAATATATTATACTTGTTTGGTAAGAAATTGACACAATGTATTATAAGTGTATTAAAGTATGTGGTAAATATATTATCAATGAATAAAACTTGTATTATATGAGTTTTATAAATTATTCTCGCTAATATGTATTAAAATTGTATTATAATTGTATTATAAGTGTTCAATGAAAAAAAAATATTATTGCTATAAATGGTAAATATTTTCTTAATATAGTATATTTATGTAAATTTCCCTTATATTTTATATAGTTAACTTATTCTACTTAATAAAACGCATGAGAACACGCACAAAAATATATTTTCAAAAATTATATCAAAAGTGCTCAATAAAGATATTTTATTGATCATGTGTTTAATTAGAATATGTCATAGTTCAAATATTTTTTGAAAAATTTAAGCGAATATTAATGTATTCCGCATACTAATAATTAATAAAATACTTCTTATTATAGAACAAAGTAATTGCGTGGATTGGTACCGACATCCAACGAGAAACCTAAAATATATATGAAGATGATGGAGTTTTAGTGGTGATTATGTAATCATAGCATGCGCACTTTTTTCTTTCTTTTTGTGTCAACTTCAATTAGTTATTCATTAACACCATTAATTAAACTCTGACACTATAATTCACCTGTCATGTTTTGATGACGGGGTCAATATTTCAAATCATGATTTAAAATCGTTGATATGGAATAATGTTGATTTGAAGTTGAAATTTGTCTGAATATAAAATTTAAATTTTTTAAATTGTATTTTTGTTTTATAAATATTAAAATTTTATACTTTGTGAAAACAATTAAAATTTCTCCAATTTTTATAGAATCCTACCAAATGAGTAAAATATAGTCCGTAAATAAATTACCGAAATATTCTAAAATCTAAAGCACCACACCAACAAATAAATCATATAACTCCGTATTCTTTTCATAAATAAATATTTGTGATTAATTGTTATTATACACTTTAATTTCAAACACACAAAGTCTTCCAAAAGTTCACGAGTCCGCTTGTTCTATGTCTACTTTGATTTTCAGATGCACACGCTTAAAATTTTAACCATATTTTAAAATGTGTTTGATTGAACGAAGATATGCATTAAAAAATATTAAAGATTGCCAAATAATTTTATCAGACGTTTTTATGATCGAAAATCAAAATAAGCAAGCCGATTATCTAAAAGAAAAATAGATTAGGAAAAAAAGTTTAAAATACCCTTCATTATACTATGCGGTTTTTGTTATACTTGAAAATAAAAAAAATGTGAGTTTCCCAACTATCATTTAAGGTGTGACAGGATCAAGAATATGATTATGGATATTGGGTGTTTGTTTTCTTGGATCAAACATGACTGATTCGTGTTGGAGGAAGAAAATAGGGTGGAGAGATAGAAAGAGATGTGGGAAAATTTCATGGAAATTTGTGTCTTGAAAATAGGTAAGGAAAATGGGTTAAATCTTTTTAGATTAGGATAGATAGAGAGGTCAGGCATGGGTCATTTTTTTAGAAATTCGGGTTAATTTGGATTGATTTTCGTCAAAGTAGGGACACGGTAACAAGTTTTGTAACGCTGAGGGCATGAACAATCACATAATATAACGAAAGGTAAAGTCAACTAATAAATGAAAGTTGAGGGGTATTTTTGACCCTTTATCCAATAAATTATAGTAATTGATCTTGCTTCTAAAACATTTTTCCGGATACTTGATATTTTGCTTCGTTTAAAACTGGAAGATTTTAGAAACAAAACAAAATGCAGATTTTATTTTTTAAAAAGAAAAATTTAACAACGCCGTTGCCGGGGATCGAACCCGGGTCACCCGCGTGACAGGCGGGAATACTTACCACTATACTACAACGACTTGCTTTCATACTCTTCTAGTTTTTAATATATAATTATATGGGAGTTGTAAATATTTTGGATTGACTAACGTGCTTTTAAGCAATTTTGCAGTATTTATATAAAATAATAAAGTTTTCAAATCAAAATAATAAAAATAAGTCAAAAATCATAAATTAAGTTTCCTAATTCATTGATTTTGACTTATAAGCTCAGCCAAATACGCTCTCAAAAGTTAGAAATTTTCATTTGTGATTAATGGTGGAGCCAGAATTTTGACTCAGTGGGTTTAAAATCTGAAGAAGTATACACATGAACTAGTCGAAGGAGGTTCGACATCTATTATATATACACAAAAATTATTTTAATCATGTATAAATAGTATAATTTTCTGCCGAATGAAGATGCACACAGTAACCGATCAAGAACTTTTAATGAGAAAGTTCAAAAAATTCGAACTTGTGTCTTAAAATAATTTTTGAAACATTTATATAGGGATCAGATTCATATTAGTTAATAATGTATGGTCATTTAACTTTATCATGATTTAGGTGTCCTGGAGCTGGGGCGGACAGCGGATCCAGTCTTAGGGCGGACAGCGGATCCAGTCTTAGAGCTATGGATTCGATGAAACTTAATAATTTTAGGTTAAATTTTATATTTGCAAATATATAAATAATTTATTTAGAATCTCATAAATAAAAATAGTTGTGATTTGAAATTTCAATAGCCAATAGAAAGAAATTCAAATCTCAGACGTAACATATCCTTGTCCAACTGACTTTTAAGTTTCATGCCAACTTCTTTGATTCAGTTAAAAAATGTAATTGGTTTAAATGCAAAGAAAAATGGACAACATAACATGAAAGAGTTTTTCGGATGATAAATATCCATCTTTTCATTCAATCAGAAAGTTATGAATTTAAATTACTAAAAAAGTACAAATGTGGAAAGTTTCTCTTTCATTCTTATTTAACAAGCTCGTGTTGATAGACATATTGAATCTAACTTTGATATCATATATTATTAAGCTTTGGACCTATCTCACACCCCAAAAACTACCTCAGGAAGGATTGTGACAAAAAAAATTATTCACATATATAATATTAGGCATTGGATATGAAATTAAAGTCAATACTAAAATATACTGAAATTAGCTACGAACTTTATTGCTGGTCCTTCATAATTTTGCTCATAGCTAATAAAAATTTGTCGCTAAGTAGAATTAGCGATGAATTTTGTTGTTTAGCTATAAAATTTATCTGTCACTAAATCTATTTTTTTTAGTAGTGAATCATGATTTGAAATTATTAATTTAGGTAAATATTGATTTGAAGTTGAAATTTTATTTGAACATGCCATTTGAATTTCAAAAGTTGTATTTTTCTTATAAAACATGAAAATCACACAATCTATGAAAACCAACTCTTATACAATTTTATCAAATGAGCAAACTATAGTTCATAGTTCATATATATACTAAGATGTTGAATTGATAAAATACATATTTGCATGTTTCTTTTATAAATAAATATTTGTGATTACATGCTATTACAAACTTAGACGATGATTAATAAAAATTAATCAACAACTACAATTCATTGGAGGAAGATCCAAGTTCTTCCCACTAGAGGATTTCTTAAAAACCCTACTTCCAAAAACCATAAAACCTAAGGAGTGTCCAACAATAGCAACCAAGAAAACACCACCATTAAAAGACATAACAGCCAACATAACAACATAAGCCAAACCAATTCTCAAACCATACAAGGTTGTTTGAAGAAGTCCAGCAGTCATATGATCAACATTACTCTTGTTAATGTAATTGCTATGAGAGAGAAATTCGACGAAAATCGCCACGAAAAAGACAATAACAAGTGCCAAAATATACATGCCCAAATTATCATATCCAGGCCAATCTGAGAAGAGAATCTCAGTATTTTTCCCCCAGAAAAATGTCATGTGCATCATCATGTGATGGTGCTTCTTCATCATCATCCCGCTGTTATGAAAAAAATAAAATAATCATAAGAGAAACTATCTTCTCGGCAATGGTTGAGAGTAAAAAAGGGGTATTATTTTAGAGAATTAAATAGAAAAGTATAGTACACTCTTCGTTTCTGTTTATATCTCTTATGTACTTTTTTTGTGAGTTTAAAAAAGAAGTCTCTTTTCTTTTTTGGATAATTCTTTAATTTCAATTTTTTACAAGATAAGTTTAAAATCACAAAATTAAATGATATTTTAGTATTATTCATTAGATTGAATCGAAATAAAAGATTACATCATTATTTATAAAGATTTAAATGAAATATTTTTTTTAATTTTTTTTTTGATTCTTATAATAGATTTTAAAGTAAAAGAAAAGTAAATATAATTCTGTAATTAGGTCTAGATCTCAAGTTTGAATAGAAAGTTAATATTCTCGAATATTCCTGAATGATAAAACAATAAATATTCTATCATTAATATAGATCATAAAATAGAAAAAAAAATTGATACCCGCCTCCTCCAGTGGCGTTGTTCATGATGGCTGACGATGATGGTGAGGGAGGAGCCATAGCCATTCCATGCATATGGCCACCGTTGTTCATCTTTTTTTTCTTCTTCTTTTTAATTCTTGATTTTTGTCTTTGGTATTAGGAAATTTATATTGGAAAGGAGAGTGACATTTATGGGAAACTTATAATTATTGATAGTACATTGTAGTAAATGTACTTCTTTTTCAAGTACAAAATTAACATAAATGGTAGAATTTTAAAAAGGAGATTGATTTTCCCTTAATTTAAAATCAAGGACAATTTCAAAAAATAATTACTCTCTTTTGATTAACAACAATAATTCTATTTACATGTATTTTTAAGAATTTTAGAATAACAAATATAATACTCACGGCTAGCTGGATTAGACTCAATAGTCTCTCTAGCGTTCCAAACGTATTTTTTGCTATTGCGTATTTATTTATTTATTTATTCAAAGAGCATTCTGAATTCATCAAAAGAAAATCCATAAAAAAAAAACTAAAAAAACCCATAATTTTCTCTCAAGGAGAATGCTCATTTTAATTTAAAAACAAAGAGAAGAGAAGTATTAGTTCAGATATTTTATCCTTATTTATGCCTAATTTAAACTCGTGTGTATTTGATATTGTTGTTGAAATTACAAGATTACAAATTACAATTAAAAATTAAAATGAAGAAAATAAATTCACTTCTTGACTGAGGTGCGGATATCTCGCTCTCTTTAAGGAGATTAAACCCATTGCAGCAAATCTTTTCACCGGTCTAGCAATAGTTCTCTTGACTTGTTCCCTCCAGAATACAACGACCTTATCACAAAATATAACTCAACAAACTCTAGACAAGAGTTGAGTTTAAAGCTTCACAAATAAGAACACCTCCCTTCAACTTATAAGAACTCTTTTTTTTTAACAAACTTAATGCACTTAATCTTATCTTTTTTTTTTCAAAACAAAGAAGACCTCTCTATTTATATGAGAGGAAATCATTCAAAGATGAAAAACTAATGGACTGTCATCATTATCATTTAGTGCACCACTATGATTTAGTGCACTACTTATTAGTGATAATTAGTTTAAAAATACATAATGGAATGAATAATCTTGCACTAACTAAAGATGACAATGAAAAATATTTTTATGCACTAAAGAGAGAATTATAACATATGTCACTTATGCAAATTAATAGCACTCAATATTGATATTAAAATGCTAAAACTAACAATCAACCACTCATTTTAATATTATATAAGAGAGTTTATCAGCTGAAGAAAGACTACTATACATAATAAAGGTGTGCTCTACATTGAACCTCCACTTAGTGAAACAATAACATTTACTCCAGAGACGTAGTGGTCTCAGACTTGAACTACGACTGCTTAAGGGACATAGAATATTACTGCTCACACATAGTAATCAAGGTGTTGTCACGAGCTTTATAAGCCAGCATATTACGGCCTTGTGCTATCCCTATTTTATGAGTGCTTTTGAGAATAAGCTCAATTCTCATAGAAAGCGACCTACTTTCACATTCACATAGGTGAAATCTGTCGAGAGTGCTCCTGTAAGTTTAACACTCCACCCATACGGGCTACAGATTTTCATTAAGAGTTTTTTTAAAACTCAACCTCTATAATTCACTACAGAAACAATGCGCTCACATCATAGGAAGAGAATAAAAAATAGTGCATTTTTTCACAACAAGTCATCATATGATTCATTTTTTCCATTGAACCAGGTTATAGGATCTCTAGTCTCCAGGTTAGGTTTCCTCATATATGACTAATGTAAGATTTTCACAAGATTTGACATAATCAATATTAATGGTACCACTTGTCAAATACGATCTTACATTACTGTGTTTCCTCCTTATAGGTCTGGATTTACCGTTGTAATAACAATTTTGAACTCTACCAATTACTGCAGTGCTATCACAATGAATTAAAATTGGAGGAATTGATTTTTCAAAATAAGGTATTTGAAATAATAAATCTCTTGATAAATTCGCTTCCTCTCTAGCTGAAGCTAAAACAATTAGTTCAGTCTCCATGGTAGAGTTAGCAATTATAGTTTGCTTTTTTGATTTCCAACAAACACACCACCACCTAATATAAAAATGTAACCAGTGGTAGAACAAGAACCACCTGCTAGAGTATTCCAATCTGCATCAGAAAAGCCTTCAAGTACAACAGTATATTTTTTATTGAACAAACCACAAGTTTTGTTCCAATTAAATATCTCATAACTCTTGTTATAGCATTTCAATATTCATTACCTGGCTTGCTTGTAAACCTGCTAAGTACTTCTACTGCATATGCAATATCAGGCCTAGTGCAATCAGTCACATATCTCAAGCTTCCAATTAAGCTAGCATATTCTTTTTGATTTATCACATCATTTTCACTTTGAACAGGAAACAAGTGTACACTTGAATCAAAAGGAGTTAAAACATGTTCGCAATCAAGAAAGTTAAATTTTTTCAAAATTTTTTCAACATAATGTGACTGGTCAAGAAAAATTCCATCACATGTTCTAGTAATTTTTATTCCAAGAATAAAATTTGCCTCACCAAGATCTTTCATATCAAAATGGCTTCTAAGAATGTTCTTAGTATCATCAATAACATTCATATTCGAGCCAAAGATTAATAAATCATCAACATATAAACAAATAATAACATGTGTATTATTCCAAGACTTATGATATATGCACTTATAACACTCATTTGTTTTAAAATCATTTTCAATCATGTAGGAATCAAACTTTTCATGTCATTGCATTGGTGCCTGTTTCAAGCCATATAGGGATTTAGTAATTTACATACTTTGCTTTTTTGGCCTGCTTCAACAAATTCCTCACGTTGTTCCATATAAATTTCTTTATTAAGGTCTCCATTTTAAAAAAATAGTTTTTACATCCATTTGATGAATATGCAAATCAAAAATTGCAGCCATAACAATTAAAAGTCTAATGGATGTAATTCTAGTAACCAAAAAAAAATATATCAAAAAACTCTAGGTCTTCTAGTTGCTTAAATCCTTTAGCAACTAGTCTAGCCTTATATTTATCGATAGATCCATCCGGTTTTAACTTTTTTCGTAAGACCCATTTGTAATCAATTATTTTACAACCCGGTGGTTAATCAACTAACTTCCAAGTTTTATTAGAAATTAGTGATTCTATTTCATCATTTACAGCCTCTTTCCAGAAAATAGAATCATGTGAAGATAAAACTTCTTGTAAAGTGATAGGGTCATCTCCAACATTAAAAACATAAAAATCTGAACCAAATTTTTTTTCTACTGTAGTTCTTTTACTTCTTCTTAACTCAAAATCATCAATTTCTTTATTTTTTAAAATGGAAGAAGAAGAACCAGGTAGTGATAAAATATTTTGTTCAATCCTTTGACCCCCACTATTTTTAGAATCAATTTTTTTTTTATGAGAAATAGCATCACCTAATTCTATTACAATATTATCTATAAGATTAAAAAAATCTATAAGCTTGTACTATTTGAAGCATAACCAAGAAAAATACAAGTAGTAACTTTCTTACCCAATTTTGTAACCTTGGGATCCATTAGCCTCACAAAGGCTAGACAACCCCAAACTCTTAGATATCCCAAACTTGGTTTGTGGCCTTTCCACAACTCAAAAGGTGTTAGTTCAGTCTTTTTATGAGGTACTTGATTTAACACATAACACGTAGTCAAAATAGCTTCACCCCAAAAATTTAAAGGTGCATTTGACTCAATAAGCATGACATTAGTCAATTCAATCAAAGTTCTATTTTTCCTTTCCGCTACACCATTAGATGAAGGAGAATAAGGAGGAGTAGTTTCATGAATTATTCCCAATGATCTAACAAAAGAATTAAACTCATATTCACGGTCTCTATCACTTCTAATTCTTTTTATTTTCTTTCCAAACTAATTTTCAACCTCATGGAGAAAAATTTAAAATTTTCAAAAACATCACTTTTATTTTTCATCAAGTAAACATATGTAAACTTAGAAAAATCATCAATGAAAATGATAGAATAGCTATTTCCTCCACGAGTTAAAATTCCTCCAAATTCACAAATATAAGTGTGAACTAATTCTAATAAATCAGTTTTTCTTTCAAGTAGTGATTTTGGCTTTACTACAAGCTTCACATTTTTTAAAATTCTTTTTAATCACTGGAATTAATCCTAAACTACTCATTATTTCAACATAACGATCATTAATATGCCACAAACGAACATGCCAAAAATTAGTAGAAGAAAGCATGTAAACAAAAGTAGAAACTTTATTAATTTCAACATTTAGCTTAAACATCCCATCATAAGCATACCCCTTTTCCATAAAAATATCCTTTTTCATAATTACATATTGATCAGATTCAATAATCTGTTTAAAACTTGCTTTGTTAAGAAGAAAACTAAACATCAAGTTTTTTCTCACTAAAAGAGTAGAAAATACATCTTTCAAAGTTAATATCCTTTTAGAGGTAAAACACAATTCGACATCTCCCGTTTCAAGCACTTAAGTAGTATGTGAATCACCGAGCATGATGGTTTTGGGCTCTTCAAAAAGAGTATATTTTTTAAATCAATCTTTGTCATAACAGACATGACGGTTTGCACCAAAATCAGCCCACCATCCATCAACATTCTCAACCATGTTTATGTCTGTAATCATTGCCACAAAAGGCTCTTCGGTAGCGTTTGTCTGAGGTGTAGGACCATGTTTTCGATATCTGCAAAATCGAAAAATATGCCCACTCTTGCCATAGACAAAAATACGATCCTTTATCATAAACTTGTTGATTTTGTGCTTGGCTATTTTCACCATTATTTTTCTTGGGAAGACTACCATTATTTTTCTTGAACTTTTTCTTCTTAGGCTTCAAAAAGGTATTTTTGTTAGATTCAGAAGTAGCTTTTTTTGAAGTAACTAAATTTATCTTCATTGTGATGTTGCTCTCTTCATTTTGTAAAAGTGTATCTTGGCCCCTTGCCTCCTCTTCCATGCGGATTTTCATTATCAAAATCTCAAGAGAGGTTTCCTTTTATTTGTGGCGCATAGTTTTTTGAAACTCTTTACATGTAGATGGAAGTTTGTCTATTATGCCACAAATAATAAGGTTATCTCCAATTTTGACTTCCTCGGACCTGAGCTCTCCAACGATCATTATAAAATCTTGAGCTTGGTCTATCACTAATTTGTCATCCACCATTTGAAAACGAAAAAATCGGCTAGCAGCATATTTTTTCGCTCTAGCTTCTTCGATACCATATTTACTTTGTAATGCTTTCCATATTTTCTTTGCACTAGAGTAAGTTCTATCATAATAATCATAAAAATTATCAGATAGACAATTAAGAATATAATACCGACACTTGTAGGAATCATTATTGTACTTTTCCACTTTCTCTTGATGAGAAATAAGTTCATCATTATCCATGGAGAGGATGTCAACTTTATTAGAATTTTTCTAAGTTAACACATATGAAACATTGAGAAGACTTAAGTAGAAAAGTACTTTACCCTTCCATCTCTTGAAATGATTACCATTGAACTGAAATGGCTTGTTTAGATTTCCCATCTTGATATCCTCGAATTTTTCAATTGTAGCCATATTGAATCTCCTTAAAATTGTTGTTGAAATTACAAGATTACAAATTACAATTAAAAAATAAAATGAAGAAAATAAATTTACTTCTTGGCTGAGGCGTGAATATCTCACTCTCTTTAAGGAGATTCAAGCCTATTGCAGAAAATCTTTTCGCCGGTCCAGCAGTAGTCCTCTTGACTTGTCCCCTCCAGGATACAACCTCCTTATCACAAAATGTAACTCAACAAACTAAAGCTCCACAAATAAGAACACATTCCTTCAACTTATAAGAATTCTCATTTTTGTTTTTTAACAAACTTAATGCACTTAATTTTATCTTTTTTTTTTCAAAACAAAGAAGACCTCTCTATTTATAGGAGAGGGAATCATTCAAAGATGAAAATATAATGGAATGCCATCATTATCATTTAGTGCACCATTATGATTTAGTGCACCACTTATTAGTGATAATTAGTTTTAAAATACATAATTGAATGAATAATTTTGCACTAACTAAAGATGATAATGAAAGACATCTTTATGCACTAAAAAGAGAATCATAACATATGCCACTTATGCAAATTAATATCACTCAGTATTAATATTAAAATGCTAAAACTAAAAGATATACATGTATATGTTACGTATATCCGAAACAACATTTTCTAACAAAAAAATGTAATTTGAAAAAGTATTGTTTTAGCGTGTAATTAGCCCAAGTAATAATATGTTTGTGTTGTTTCTTCAAATATTACTCACCTAAAAGCATTCCAATGACCTTCCTCTTGATCATCAAATAATCTGTTTCAAATTAAAGAACCCACCCAAAAGGATTAATTCAACGTCAATAAAAAAGTTATCAATTCAAATAGTTGTTTATCCTAGTTTTCTTTTTAGTCTGTTTAAAAAAATATGTATTTTTTTATTAACTTTTAATTTTAACTTTTCAAATGACATGTTTAAAACTATAAGATTACAAAACATTTTTGATATATTTAACATATTTTTAATTTATAACAACAAGATTCAAAAATATTATTTACTTTCTTAGATTTCATGTCAAATTAAATATGACCAACACATTAAAACGGAAAATGTATTACTTAATGAACAAGATAAATTAAATTCATGTATTCGATATGAAAATCAACAACTCATATGAGGATTTCTTTAAAACTCTACTTCCAAAAACCAAGAACCCTAACGAGCGTCCAACAATAGCAACCAAGAAAACACCAACATTAAAAGACATAACAGCCAACATAACAACATAACCTAAACCAATTCTTAAACCATACAAGGTTGTCTCAAGAAGTCCAGTAGTCACATGATCAACATTATTATTCTCGTTAACATAATTGCTATGAGAGAGAAATTCGACGAAAATCGCCATGAAAAAGATAATAACAAGTGCCAAAATGTACATGCCCAAATTATCGTATCCAGGCCAATTTGAAAAGAGAATCTCAGTATTTTTCCCCCAGAAAAATATTGGGTCCATCATCATCGTCACCCTGCCTCCTCCCGTGGCATTGCTCGGTGGCCCAATAGCCATTCCATGCATGTGGCCGCCATTGCTCATTTTTCTTTTTCTTTTCCTCTCTTAATTCTTGATTTTTGTCTGTTGAATTAGGAGGGGAGAGTGAGAGCTATGTGGTATTTAAGCAAGCAACAAAATTATTAATAGTACATCGTACGTAGTAAATGTACTTTTTTTTCCTAGTACAAAATTAAAGGACGAGGCAAAATTAAATGCTAGAGTTGTAAAATTTGATTCTTCAAATTTTCTTTCCCCATAAACTTTCCTTCTTGTTTCGTTAGAGTGATGGCCTCCTTTGTCTTATTGTTCTTGAGATAACTATAAAAAATACGTCTTAAGTATTATGTTTTTATCGGATTATTAGATATTATATTTATATTTTTTATTTGAATTATTACAAACTACTAATAAAAATATATATCGAAGTTGACTAAACCAAGTATATAAATACAATCGCCAAAAGCCATGTGACAACTTAATTTACCCATAAAATTTCGTTCACATGGCAACTTGACTCATTAATTTTGAGGTGTGTTTTAATAAGTAGTTGGTGATAGTTCAGGTAAGAAACACAAACATCTGATAATTTAGGTTAAAAACTCATAAAAAATGATACTTTAGATATGTTTTTGACTTTTTTTTTTAATTTTCTAATTAGTGATAATTTAGCAGCTTTAGCAGCAGGAGATCAAAATCGGAGAAAATCGTATCTCCATCTTTGGTTAATTAAGGTACAGGGCAGTAGAGGGAAGAAAAACGTGGTGATAGCATCTCTTGGATTATTTCCAAGAATCGAAAGGGTGAAAGAGTTGAGTTGAACCTAGATCTAGAATCCATTGGAGTTTGTTGCATTACTTCTGACTTTTGAAAAAAAAATTGTAGTTTCAAACTAAAAAGACATTCTTGTCTTTAGAATCCTTTTAGTTACAAAACGTGAAGCATTAAAGGAACTGGGTAACGAACAAATGATTTTTTCTAGTTGTTTTGGGTTAACCCGGATGGGTCAAGTTATTTATGATTAATTGGGGCCACGTGGACCAATAAAATCAGCACTTATTTAGTTAAAATTCCACATAAAATGAGGGGCATTTTTAAATCGAAATAGCATTTATGGGCAAATAGGGCTCATTAAGTGGAAGGAGGGATATATTTAACCAGGATATTAATATTATATTTTAAGGAATTTAGAATATTTTGACCTTTTTCTGTATTAGAATTACTGTCGTCTCTTTATTACAACTTTTATAGTGTCTCCAATGTTTCATTCTTTTTTATTTATTTATTAATTGCTATTGTCTAACCACACTATACCAAAAATGATCTTTAACGATAATTAATTAATTATCGCTAAATATTATATTATTTTTAGAGGCAATTAACATTTTTTGTTAATGTGCATATTTATTGCCACTAAAAACTATTTTTCCGTATTACAATTACTCTCTTCTCTCTATTACAATTTTTATAGTCTCTCTAACGTTTCAAACATTCTTTTTGTTGCTTCTTATTAATTGCTATTGTCTAGTGGCCATATAGATTAATTGAATGACAAGCAGTAAAGTTAAGCACAAGCCGGCTGTTTGTAACAATATAACAATATATGTTGCATAGATATGAACGTAGAATTCTTAGACTTCGAGCTTAACGATTATAAATAGAGTTAGATATACATTTCAGAGGTGCGCACATACTTTCTCTCTCTTAGTCAGAACTCACAACGTCTAAATTCTGAAAAGCAGATGGCTTTAGAAAAAGCAAAAAGGCGTTGTGTGGTACTTGTACCATCTCCCTTCCAAGGACATATAACACCTATGCTTCAACTAGCCTCTGTGCTTCATGCTAAGGGTTTCTCGATTGTTCTTTATCACTCGGAGCTCAACCCTCCGGATAGCTCTATTGTGAGAAGTTAACTAGTTGGAGGGTAGAATTGTCATTTTACCAGAAATTAGTTAGTGTAACTAACAAGTTGTTAAAGTTGTTAGTGTAACTGATTTGAGTTAACTAATATAACAAAGTGTATATATATACACACTAATTGTAATTAGAAGGATTGAGTTGAAGAAATAAAAATATCTCCTCTCTCTCTCACTTTACTCTTTCTTCTTTCGTTTCTCTGCTTCTTCTCTCTTCTCTTTACTGTTCATCTTCATCTTCTTTCTTCAATCTGTACAGCTCACATTTATGTTCATGGTATCAGAGCGGATCGTCATAGTTATCACTGTGAGAAGCTGATCCTCGATGTGGAGTCAAAGAATCGCAATGAGATTCACTAATTCATAGGTTTTTGTTTTGTGTTTGACAGATCAACAGATCAGAGCTCCGTCTGAGTTAAAATTTCACGATTGTGTTACTGTTTGAAGAAATGGTAGGTGACACAACAGCAGCAGCAAGTTCACATCAAAATCTCAACCAAAATAACCAACAAGCTAGTGTGCCCGCCTCCTCGAGTAACAGTCTCACTCAAGGGCAAGGTATTGACTATAATCACCCATTATTCCTTAGTCCTATAGATGTAAGTGGAGTTACCATCATCTTTTTTCAACTGACTGGTGTTGAGAACTACACTCTGTAGAGTCGTTCAGTCAAGTTAGCCTTGTTAGGGAGGAACAAGTTGGGGCTGATTAATGGAACATGCAGAAAAGACATGTACAGTGAAAAATTGTGGTGTCAATGGGAGAGGGTAAATGCAATTGTCTTGTCGTGGTTAATGAACTCAGTCTCAAAAAGTTTACTTAGTGAAATTGCATTTGCCTCAAGTGCATTGCAAGTGTGGAATGAACTACAAGAGAGGTTTGATAGAGTAGATGGATCAAGAACTTATAGTTTACACAAAGAAATTATTACTCTACAACAGGGTACTAACTCTGTCTCGGTATACTATACGAAGCTGAAAGCATTGTGGGATAAATTTGAAGTGTTAGTGCCCTCGCCTTGTTGCAACTGTGAAAAGTCCAAAGGATTTGTAGCTCACATGAATAGACAAAAGCTATATCAATTTTTAATGGGATTAAATGATTCATACATTCAGGCTAGGAGTCAGATTCTCATGATAGATCAATTACCAACTGTAAACCAAACATATGCCATGATAGTAGAAGATGAGAGCCAAAAATCTGTAGTTACAAGCATCAATAATTTGGGATTATATTCATCTGTTCTAGACTCAGCTGCTATGTATTCTAAAGGTGGCAGTAGTTCAGGTGTAAGTAATAGGTACAGGAAGAATACACCTCTATTTTATGACTTTTGTAAGTGTAGAGGCCATACCAAAGAATTCTTCTACAAGGTTGTTGGATATCCACCAGATTTCAAGTCCAAGAGGAAGGCACAAAGTACATATGCTAATACATCTAGCTTTTCTTATCATACTCAGAAATCAGGTCAAGCTAATTTCTCCTATGGTTTGAATACAAATGTAACTGATGAATCAATGTGGGGTAGGAATATTACAAGACAACACTTTACAGACACAACATTAGCTGAAGCTTCAACTAAAACTCTGAGTCAGGCTGAGAAAGATATCAAACAACTACTTCAAGGGTGCACATTCACAAAAGAACAATATGAACAAATACTCAAGATGATGAATCAACAGACAAGAGCTACTATATCTGCTACTACAGCTGACTGTAATAAGGTAAATAATACAAGAAAAGCCTTATTTGTAACTGAAAATAGTGATGTGTGGATTGTTGATATAGGTGCAACAAATCACATGATATCTAAGTTAGATATTACAAAAAGAGTCTGTCCTCAAGATTGACACTCCCAAGGATGTATGCTTACCAAATGGTGGTACTAGAAGTGTGATTACTAATGTGTTCTGTATACCTGAGTTCAAATATAACTTAATGTCTGTCAGCAAAATAACAAGGGAATTAGGCTGCTCAGTCTCCTTCTTCCCTGATTTTTGTATTTTCCAGGAGCTTTACACTGGAAAGGTGAAGGAAGTTGGTAAGGAAGAAGGAGGACTATACCTGTTGTGGAGACATTTAACTCAAGGTAGTGTCAATAATGTCAAGGAATCTGCTCATGCTGTTGATACAATTCCTTCAAATGGTAAGGAGTCAGACATGGAGCTATGGCATCAAAGGCTTGGACATCTCTCTTCAACAGTACTCTCAAAGATATTTGCTGACAATAAAACCACTATGTGTAAGGTGTCTAAGTATTTAGTTTGCCCATTTGCAAAACAAGCTAGACCTGTATTTCCTTCTAGCAGTATTAAAAGCAGTAGATGCTTTGACTTGATACATGTTGATCTTTGGGGACCCTATAATGCAGCTACTTTTGATGGCAATAAATACTTTCTTACAATTGTGGATGATTTTTCAAGAATGACCTGGTTATTTTTACTTAAATTTAAGTCAGATATTTCTATATCTCTTCAAATGTTCTTGCAATATGCAAAAACAAAGTTTGACAGAGTTGTGAAGATTGTCAGATCTAATAATGGTACAAAATTTGTTAATTCTATGTGCTCAAATTTATTCAAAGAATGTGGCATTATTCATCAAAGGTCCTGCCCTTATACCCCTCAGCAGAGTGGTGTTGCTGAGAGGAAGCATAGACACCTACTAGAAGTGACAAGAGCTCTGAGATTTCAAGCCAAAATATCTATCAGATTTTGGGGTCACTGTGTTATAGCTGCAGCCTATCTCATCAACAGACTTCCTAGCAGTGTAATTGGGTTTCAAACTCCCTATGAAAGACTATATGGCATCAATCCAGGGCTATCTCACTTGAAGATTCTTGGATGTCTTTCATTTGCTAAAAACCTTACTGAGCATGACAAACTCATGCCCAGGTCAAGGTTAGAAGCTCACATGGGCTACTTTGAAGTGCACAAGGGATATATTTTGTTTGACTTACTTAACAAATCGTTCTTTATCAGTAGAGATGTTATTTTTAGGGAGGATATCTTCCCATTTGCCAATAAAGCTGATGCTGATTCACAACAGCTATTTGTAGATAGTTTACAAGAAGAAGATATGCTTATTCCAGGTTTATCTACTATGGCTCCTATATCTTTTAACAACATTGATCAGAATCCAAGCCTTGATACAGGATGTGAGCATACTACTGTGGGGCATTCTGAGGATCAAATACATGCTGCTAATGGTGCTGGCTTTGAGGAATCAACCACTGCAGAAGTAACCCTTACTGAGGGTCCAAGAGCTCCTAGAAGATCTGTAAGATCTAAGCAACCTCCAACATGGCAGAGGGACTTTGTTTCCTTAAATATAACCAGTGATGTTCAATATCCTTTATCTAACTATGTGAACTATTCTCATCTATCTCCCAGCTATCAGAATTATATTGCTACTACTTCTACTATAATAGAACCTACCAGCTATGCAGATGCCATCAAGGATCCAAGATGGGTTGATTCTATGCAAGAAGAGATTCAAGAATTAGAAAACAACAATACTTGGGAGATCACTACCTTACCTGCAGGTAAAAGACCTATTGGTTGCAGGTGGGTTTATAAAATCAAATACAAGTCCACAAGTGAAGTAGAAAGATTCAAGGCCAGGTTAGTTGCCAAAGGTTACAGACAGCAAGAAGGTATTGACTACAAAGAGACATTTTCTCCAGTTGTGAAGATGGTTACAGTGAGGTCTATTCTAGCTCTTGCTGCCTCCAACCAGTGGCACATCCATCAAATGGACGTGTTCTATTACACCCCGCACTTGTGAACCTTGAAATATGTTCCTAGTCTTCTTGGAAGTGGCCACGAGACCCCTACTATCCACACACATCAAGCAATTCTAAGGAAAGAATAATGCGCTACCCCGTGAGAGAGAAGGTTGGAAATAGAGTCGTGAGAATCTGAAAAGAGTTGGAGGACAAGAAATGAGTCGTATGACTCGATTTACCTACGTAAGCTACTAATTTAGAAGTCTTATACACTTAAGCTACTTAAAGACATACCTAGCTTACGTAGCACGGATTACATAGGCTTTTAAAATAGGATGAGATTGTGAACCCATGAGGAAGGGGAAAAGATGACATGTGGCAGCCAATGAAGGAGTGACATGTGGAAGCACCTCAAGCAAGCAGGTGACCCACCTGCTTGAAGGAGTGACATGTGGAAGCACCTCAAGAAACTAGGTGACCCACTTGCTTGGGGTCAAGAAGGTGACCCACCTTCTTGGGTTTAAGCAGGTGACCCACCTTCTTGGGGGGAGGTGGGTCTCACCTGCCACGTGGCAGCCCCAAATTGGCAGCATGTATGTATTGGCCCAATGGGGACTGGACATGTGTCACCCTTAGGACATGACACATGTCACCTCTTGAGGAGATATATATATGTGTGTTAATGACTCTTAATTCATTTTTCATCCAAAAACAAGTCCAAAAGAAGAGAGAAAACGTGAAGAAGAGAAGAGAGGCAGCTTGGAGGAACTAAGGTAAGTTCTCCAATTTTCCTCTGTGAATTAATTATCTATGGTATTCATCAATCATGTGGAGGTATATATACATACCTTATGATGTATACAGAACTATATCTTCAGCTTTACACTTGGAACCAATAAGAGGAAGTTGAAGGAAAAACGTTGGAGCCAAAGAGAGAGGGCTACGGATTTGGGGCTGCCAAGGTGAGCCTCCGACTTTCATTCCGTGAATTAATTATTTGAGGTGTCACACAGTTATATAATGGTTTTTTATAATATAAAATTAAAATTTGGGGCAGCGTAGAAGTGATACAAACAGCCCGCTCAATTTCAGCACGTTTAGAGAAGTTTCGAGTCGCAATTCGGCAGTTTTGGTCAATTTCGGGTAAGGTAAAGTTTATCCTTTCAATTTGGACTTTATTGTGTTGTTATGAGGTGTGTTACACTCCCTATAGGTGGCTGGAATTATAAAATTTTCATAGAAATGCTTGACGTTGAAGACAATCTAAATTGGAGTCGTTATAGTTGAATTGTCATCGAAGTAAAGTGTTGTGCTTGTGGTGTGCTGCTGCAGGTGTGTGGGGATGTGTTTCAGGGCCTAAAAGTTTTCTAAAATAGGTGTGTGTGCTTCTGGTTGCATCCACATGATCCCTCATTTTGTATAATTAAAGACTTTTAAAGTAGTTAAAATCCTACTCCTCGAGTCTTCTATATGACTGTGTAGTGATTGATTTGACTAAGCTCTTCTTTTTAAAAGGCTCTGAGATTACCAATACTTGGACTTCTATAAGATGTTTCACACTAGCATATGTCAAAGATTTCTAAGACTCTTTCTTACCTAGTCCTTAGTGACATTTAGAGGGTATACGTCAAATACTTCCTACCCTGATCTGCAGGTGATGGTTCACCTGATGACTTTATTGAGTCTCCGATAATGATTTAAAATATTTGGTTTCTCACTACTCTACTCGTGTATACTGTAACACTTCTTTCATCGCGCCCGGGTCGGGAATAGTTATCATGCATAATTCACTGCATTGTTCATCGCGCCCTCACTAGGGGGCTGGGTACGTATGTATATATATGATTATGTATTGTAATAAGGTGGTGATGGCACTGGGGCCATGATGGTTTTACAGATACGATTCACCGAATCCCTGATAGGGCCGGCTATATTGAAAAATTTGAGCATGCATGATTTTACTTCCCCAGGTATAGGTTTCTGATTTGATATTTTATCCCCTACTTCTTTATTTCAGATGTACTTCTAGTTGTATCATGTTATGTTTTACATACTCAGTACATATGTCGTACTGACCCCCTTCTCTCGGGGGGTTGCGTTTTATGCCCGCAGGTACAAATACAGGTTTTGGGAGTCCGTCAGCTTAGGATTCCATTTAGCTCAGCTGGAAGAGGCTCCATTGTATCGGAACCTGGTTTTTGGCACTGGCCGCTGATGTATATCATTGTTTTGTTATTCAGGGGTACGACGGGGGCTTTTTCCCACCATATGTTGTCTTTAATATTTTTAGAGGTCTGCAGACATGTATATGTGGGTTGTGTATGTCAGTTTGATTCAGCTTGGTCTACATGATGTATGGTATATGTTACTATGTTATGGCAGTCCCATTGGCTTGCATGCCCTTTCATATTATGATACAAATGAAAGAGGCTACTGGATTATGAAAATGTTATCACCCCATAGGGTTATGTTGCATAGTATTATGTTATTTATAGTTTGACTTGGCCACAACTGATAAACACGTATACGGGGGTCCAGGTTGGACCCCAGTCGCGGCCTATGGGGTTTGGTCATGACATGTTCAATGCATTTCTTCATGGGGACCTTCATGCTGAAATCTATATGTACCTTCCTCAGGGTTTTGTCAGTCAAGGGGAGAAGGTGTGTAGACTGGCAAAGTCCCTATATGGACTGAAGCAATCCCCAAGACAGTAGAATCATAAGCTACTGAGGCCCTTATCTCCCTTAAATTTAAATAGAGCCAATATGACCACTCACTATTCATCAGCAAATCAGAAACAAGAATTATACTTATACTTGTGTATATGGATGACATGCTGATCACTAGAAGCTCATTGAAGTTAATAGAAGACACAAAGGAGGCTCTACAAAAGGCTTTCAAGATAGAAGACCTAGGGGAGCTTAAATTTTTTTTGGGAATTGAGTTTACAAGATCCACAGAAGGGATACTAATGCATCAAAGAAAATATGCCCTTGAGCTTATAGCAGAAATTGGAATGGGAGCAGCTAAACCAGCAGGAAAACCTATAGATGTTAATGTCAAACTAACATCAAGGGAGTATGATCAACATTTGAAAAAAAGGCAAAAAGCAGTTGATGATCCTCTAACAGACCAGGTCAGTTATCCAAAACTCATAGGGAAACTATTATATCTCAATATGACAAGACCAGATATTGCTTTCAGCACTCAGACACTAAGTCAGTTCCTGAGCCAACCAAAAATTCCACATGGAAGCTGCACTAAGAGTGGTAAGATACTTGAAGAAGCAACCTGGATAAGAAATACTACTGTCCAGCAACTCAGACCATAAGATCACTGCCTTTTGTGATGCTGATTGGGCCTCCTTTCCACTCACCAGGAAATTTGTAATAGGATACATGATTGTGATTGGAAAATCCTTGTTTTCATGGAAAGCCAAGAAGCAAACAACAGTATCAAGGAGTTCAGCTGAGGCTGAATATAGGAGCATGGCCTCCACTGTGTCAGAATTGGTATGGATGCTTGGAATGTTGAAAGAAGTAGGAGCTGAAATTGAGTTGCCAGTACAAGTTTACAGTGACAACAAGGCTGCAATCCAAATTGCAGCAAATCAAGTCTATCACAAAAGAACAAAACACATAGAAATAGATTGTCACTTCATTAGAGAGAGGTTACAATAAGGTTTGATCAAGGTGGACTATCTACCTACTCAAGAACAACCTGCAGATATATTAACTAAAGGACTGTCCAAGATGTAACATGAACATCTTCTATCCAAGCTAGGAGTTTTGAATATATTTGCACCTCCTAGCTTGAAGGGGAGTATTGCGAGAAGTTAACTAGTTGGAGGGTAGAATTGTCATTTTACCAGAAATTAGTTAGTGTAACTAACAAGTTGTTAAAGTTGTTAGTATAACTGATTTGAGTTAACTAGTATAACAAAGTGTATATATATACACACTAATTGTAATTAGAAGGATTGAGTTGAAGAAATAAAAATATCTCCTCTCTCTCTCACTTTACTCTTTCTTCTTTCGTTTCTCTGCTTCTTCTCTCTTCTCCTTACTAGTCATACTCATCTTCTTTCTTCAATCTGTACAGCTCACATTTATTTTCAAGCTCCAAACATCCTGAATTCACATTTTCCCATTGAAGGAAGACTTGTCAAATCGCGATCCTTCTTTCTTGAATCTATTAGACATTATACCACAAATGAATGTGAATTGTAGAGCTCTATTTCGAGATTATTTAGTTGAAATGATGGATTAAATAGAAATTTATGGCAAGATCTCTTGTATTGTTTATGATAACCTCTGAAGTGGCTGATCGTCTTAAACTTCCCACAACTCTTCTTCGGCCTAGCAGTTGTGCTTACATAGAGGCTACTTACGCTGATTCAAGGCGGAAAATTATCTACCCTTATTAGGTACACTACTAAAAAAACATGAATTAGCGATCCATAAATTCTATAGCTAAATAATAAAATTTATCGCTAACCCTATTTAACCACATACGATTAGCAACAAATTATTTTGTAGTGGTAGCTTTTAGAGAATATTTTGTTTGGTACGTCAGAAAATGTCTTTTTTCATAGAAAATCCGCCTTTCAACGTTCCTTTTTTGTTTTTGAAAAAACAAAAAATAGAAAGTCAAGCATCGATCCTATCACGCCCCGGGAGGGTACCCTAGGCGTGGCCGACATTCGAAAGCCATTTCTGACCTCCAAGCGAACCACCGGGTCCAGCCACACATTCATTCAAACATGTTCTCTCAGCGGAAGACTCAATCAATGAAGTACTATTCATAATTTAGGGCCAAAGGCCAAATAATTATCAAATCAACCAACAGCTTTAATAGAACTACTCAAAAGAACAGTCCAACATTCCCACACTCTAGTCTATGAAGCCTCTATCAGTAATTTGGAGAGGTGCCAATAACAAGTCCATGGATACCAATAATCAAAATAAAGGAAACAACACAAAACTATACAGGAAACTCGACATCCTCCGGAAACTAGGAGGACTCACCAACTAGCTGGGAGTGTGTGGATCTTCAACGGTACGCCGGTTGATGATCTCTAGTACCTGTCTTAGCATCATGAAATGATGCAGGCCAAATGGCGTCAGTACATGGAATGTACGAGTATGTAAAATGGCCGAATGAAACAAACATCAAGGAAGAATCAAATCAACTCTGAACCTCAACTCAAGAGAAATAACAACTCAATCAAGTGTCCTAAGTCTAATCAAGAATATGGTTTAGATGGGACCAATCAAATACCATTCGACTCAATCTGACTCAGGGTACTATCAAGACCTATATGAGAGTTTCTCTTATCCGACAACCATCACTTATGAGCTAGTGACAGTACAAAAAACTGACGTTGTTGCTGTGTCCGTTCATACTTTTCCAGGGTATGAACAAATCAACCAATCATGGATCTAATCCAACCAAGTCCTATAATGTCAGGACAATAAACTTGGGGAAAGCATCCGACTTTAACGGTTCAATCCCCTCCAACGTTTGGCAATGTAGTTATTCGGTTCGAGTATGGACTATACTCTTACCCAATTCGGTGCTTGATACTCCTCCCAAGAGTCAATGCTCATAAAACTCCATCCAATCAACTTAATCAAATCATATCGACAAGTCTCATTTACAACATTGTCAACTCATCAACTCTATCACAATCAAACCTCTCCCAATCATACTATCCGATCAATCTCAATCATATCTTTTGAAAGTAGATTAAATATGCATTTATAACAACATGTAAACCTATCCAATCGTTCCTCTATTCATTTAACAAATCTTTTGGGACTCAACTCAACTCTAAGGTTTTAAATCAACAATTCAAGATAAATAACCTATTTGAGAAAATTAACATTTCTTTATCAAAATCAACATAGTTAGGAAATTAACAATATATGATCGACACCTCATCTCAATCAACTCATAACAACATGAAGCACATCACTTTCTTGACTCCACAACATCATCATAATGGAAATTAGGATAATAGATGAAAATGACCTATTTGGACCTACCTCTATCAATAAGCTTCATTCTTATGGATAATAAATCAAAAGAAGATGTAGGGCACATGGGTGGACTCAACCCATGTTTTGAATAGCCTTACATACCTTAGTGAAGACTTGAAGAAAACCTTGATATTGGGTGTTCAATGGGAAACTTGAATTTCTTGAAGCTCTTGAATGAAATCTTTGTTGGAGAAGGATTGAAGAAGAAGAGAGGGATTTCTAGGGCTTTTAGAGAGAAGGGAGGGGCTAAAAATATGGTCCAAAAACATCCTAAGGCTGTGTATATATAATTTGGGGAAATATCCAAATTGCCCTTTCTTCAAAAAATCTAGAAAAAGGGCTAAAACACTCTTGGCGCGATAGTGGCGCGTCGCGCCACTCTGGCGCCAAGTCGAATTTAGGCTTAAAACCTACACATCTGATAGGATTGAAGAAGAAGAGAGGAATTTCTAAGGCTTTTAGAGAGAAGAGAGGGGCTGAAAATATGGTCCAAAAACATCCCAAGGCTGTGTATATATAATTTGGGGAAATACGCAAATTGCCCTTTCTTCAAAAAATCTGGAAAAAGGACTAAAACACTCTTGGCGCGATAGTGGCGCCAAGTCAAATTTAGGCTTAAAACCAACATATCTGATAGAGGCGCATCGCGCCAAAGACCAAACTACTAAGGCTAATTTGTGGCGCGATAGTGGCGCGTCGCTCCCTTACAGCGCCAAGCTCATATGTTCTGGGTTCTAGCAAATAGGCTTAAAAACCCTGCACACTTTCTAGTGGCGCACCACGCCAGGGACCAAACTACTGAAATTCTTGTAGTACCCTTCCGTCTTAGGATCGTCATATCTTTTGACTCTAAACTCCAAAAATTTCATTCTTGGTGACGTTGCAAAGAAGACTCGACGACCTTTAATTTAATAGGTCGTGGTCCACCTAGATTGTTTTCTTTCAAAATATAGGGTCATTAGAAGTTGACTCCTGATACAAACTCATCATAAAACTTAGCCACGACAAATCTTTTGGACTTAGCTTGGTCCTAGGGGTCATTTATGACCCCATATCACCTCTATCACTCTTTAATTTCTCAGAGATTCATCTTAACTCGTGCATATACTCCACAATTATTGAGTCCGACCCTACACGAATATAAGAAATGTCTGAATCTTAGAGAAATTTTTTTGGGGGGTGTTATAATATCTCCCCCTTGGGATCATTCGTCTTCGAATGACGAGTAAACCAAGAATAGAATCTAGGTACAATTCACGATCAGAATTCAACCAAACAACCAATCAAATTCTTAATTAAATTACTATCTAAACTTAAAATGCACAAACGAATTCAAGTTAAGGGAATGAGCATTACCTTCCACATTCTCATTGGTAGGCACGAATAGATGGGGATATTTAGATTTCATATCTTCCTCCGCTTCCCACGTGGCTTCCTTAACAAACTAATTTCTCTACAGGACTTTGACTGAGGCGATCTCTTTGTTCCTCAATTTGCAAATTTGGCGATCAAGAATTTGGACCGAAACCTCTTCATAGGATAATCTATCCTTAACTCCAATACTATCAATGGGGACTACCAACGAGGGATCGCCTAAGCACTTCTTCAATATCAAAATGTGAAATACCGGATGAATAGAGGTGAGCTCCGGGGGTAACTCCAACTCCTAGGCGACACTCCTAATTCACCTCGCAATCTGGTAAGGACCAATGTATTGAGGACTAAGCTTCCCCTTCCTTCCAAACCTCATGACACCCTTCATGGGTGATACTTTCAAATACACCCAATCATTCACCTCAAACTCTAACTCTATATTCCTCACATCGGTGTAAGATTTTTGGCAGCTTTGGGCTGTCTTTAGCCTATCTTATATAACTCTCACCTTATCCATGGCTTGGTGAATAAAATCGGGCCCAATCAACTCAACTTCACCAACTTCAAACCATCCAATTGGCGATCCACACCTTCTCCCATACAAGCTTCATAAGGAGCCATTTGAATGCTTGCATGATAGCTATTATTATATGTAAACTCTATGAGAGGTAAGTGATCATCCCAATTTCCTTTGAAGTTAAGTACATATGCCCTCAACATATCCTCCAATGTCTGGATGTTGTGCTCTGTTTGGCCATATGTCTGGGGATGAAAAGCCATACTAAGATTCACCTTGGAACCCAATCCCTTCTGGGATTTCCAAAATTGGGAAGTGAACTGAGTTCCTCAGGCTGAGATGATACACAGGGGAATCCCGTGCAATCTGATTATCTTCTGAATGTATAATTTTGCATAATCTTCTGCGGTGTCAGTAGTCTTAACTGCCAAGAAGTGAGCCGACTTTGTCATCCTATCCACAATTACTCAAATCGAATCATGTTGCTTTTGGGACCTTGGCAATCCTGTGATAAAGTCCATGTTGATCATCTCCCACTTCCATTCCAGAATTTCTATATTTTGAGCTAAACCACATGGCCTTTGATGCTCAACCTTCACCTATTTGTAATTCGGGCACTTGGAAACAAATTCCACAATGTCTCTCTTCATTCCACTCCACCAATAGATTTACCTCAAGTCATGATATATTTTTATAGAGCCCGGATGAATAAAGTATCTGGAACTATGCGCTTCGGCCATATTTCTCTCTCGAACATCATCGACATCAGGTACATACAACCTATTTTGGTATCTTAACACACTATCTCCCCCTTTGGTAAAAACCATCACCTCTGTCGGGGATGTGGGTCTGGGCCAATTTTTCACTACCTCAATCTTCTGAGCATCAACCTGAATACCATCTCCAGATATAATGTGGCCTAAAAACCATCACCTCTGTCGGGGATGTGGGTCTGGGCCAATTTTTCACTACCTCAATCTTCTGAGCATCAACCTGAATACCATCTCCAGATATAATGTGGCCTAGAAAAGCCACTGATGCTAGCCAAAATTCACATTTCGAGAACTTTGCATACAATAACTGGTCCTTCAGAGTTTTCAAGACGACTCTAAGATGATGGGCGTGCTCCTCCTCATTCTTGGAGTAAATCAAAATATCATCTATGAATACAATCAGAAACATATCAAGATATGGTTTAAATACTCGGTTCATGAGATCCATAAAAGCTGCGGGGGCATTAGTCAATCCAAAGGACATGACCAAACATTCAAAGTGGCCATAACGGTTCCGAAAAGCTATCTTTGGGATATCACACTCCCTCACCTTCAATTGATGGTAGCCCGATCTTAGGTCTATCTTTGAGAAATAGGTGGCACCCTGAAGTTGATCAAATAAGTCATCTATTCTGGGGAGAGGGTATTTGTTCTTTATGGTGACCTTATTCAGCTGCCTATAGTCAATACATATTTTGAGGGACCCATCTTTCTTTCACTCAAATAGGACCGGAGCACATCATGGTGAGACACTCGGTCTAATGAATCCCTTATCTAACAAGTCTTTCAACTATTCCTTCAACTCTTTCAACTCGTCGGTGCCATTCTATATGGAAGGATAGAGATAGGCTGGGTATCAGGAAGAACATCAATCCCAAAGTCGATCTCCCTATCAGGAGGGAATCCAGGCAGATCTTTAGGAAAGACATCAGGGAACTTATTGATAATCGAAACTGACTCAAGGGATGGAGACTCAATACTATCATCTTTCACTCGGACAAGGTGATAAATACACCCTTTTGAGATTAGCTTCCTGGCCCTATGGTAGGAAATAAACTTACCCTTAGGCACGACAGGACTACCCTTCCCCTCTATGACAGCTTCATTCGGGAATTTGAACTTGACAATCTAAGTTCTATAATCAATAGAGGCATAACAGACATAAAGCCAGTCCATGCCAAGGATCACATCAAAATCAACCATGTCTAAATCAACTAAGTCAGTCAAAGGTGTCCTTGTGATGAATTGACACAGTGCAATCTCTATAGACTTTCTCAGCTACAACAGAATCACCGACAGGAGTAGCTACGCAAAAAGACTCACGAAGACATTCGGGAATTTTATTAAATTTACTAGCCACGTAAGGAGTCACAAAAGATAGCATGGCACCCGGATCCATCAAATTATAACAGTCAAGAGAAGAGACTCGAATCATATCCATCACGACGTTTGGAGAGTTCTCCTAATCTTGACGACTACCCATGGCATATAGACGGTTTGTACCTCCGCTCGTACTTGAAGTAGTGCCCCTCTGATTACCTTTAGCTGGTGGTGCAGTGGTAGAATAGTGGGCTCTGTTCCCCCATGCTGGATATTCCTTCCAAAAATGGTCTATTTGGCCGCATTTATAACAACCAACCCTTCCCGCTCTGCACTCTCCCAAGTGGAGCTTACCGCACTTGACGCATGGTGGCTTCCCTTGCGAACCTTGACCCACGCTAGCCTGGGATTGAGAACCCTGGGGTCTGAAATTTTGGCGACTCTGTCTCTGCCGATCATACCTGTTCTGCGGCATAGGTGCACTGGCGGTAGATGAGGCATAGTTGGAAGGCCTCTTCTGGAAGAAGGACCTGTTGCCCTTGTTTTGCCTCTATTCATTCTCATGCCCTACTGATTTTGCCTTTTTGCTCAGATGCTCCTGTCTATCTTTCCTTTTCTCTTCCTCCACCTGTTGAGCATACACCATCAATCTGGAAATATCCATGTTAGAGATTAATAATGCTGCTTTGCACTCCTTCTTCACATGTCTCGCCAATTTGGAGATGAACTTCCTCATCTTCGACCTCATATCTGGGATCATTTTTGGAGCATACTTGGACAGCTGGATGAACTTCAGGCTGTACTCCTTAACAATCATGCCTTCTTGTTTCAGATTCACAAACTTCTCCACTTTTTCTTCCCTCAATCCTCGGTGAAAGAAGTGGTCAAGAAAGGCTCATTCAAACTCATCCCACATAGCAGGTTCCGTATCCTCACCTGTACCTTGTTCCCATTGGTTATAGCAGATGTTTGCCACATCCTTGAGTTGATACGACACCAACTAAACCCCCGTAATCTCCATAGCATGCATAGATTTTAGGATTTTCCACATCTCATCAATAAAATTTTGGGGGTCTTCATCAACCTTACAACCGGTGAATGCCGACGGATTCATTCTCAAAAAGTCTCTAATCCTGGTGGTAACAGACGACTCTTGGGAACTGGAGCTAAGAGTTGGCAAACTCTGGTTACCATTCAGGGCAAACACTAATTGAGTGAGCATAGCAATCATCCCTTGAAATTCTGCCTCTGAAGTGGGTGCAGGCGGAGTAGGCATTTTAGGTGCCTCCGCATAACTCGCCGGTCGGCCTCTAGCCTTCTATGGGCATACTTCTGACTGTGGCATCTTTGCGTTAACAATATTCCTCTGGCTAGCAGTACGTTTAGGAGGCATTATTTGTAATGTATAAACGCACGAATTAAAAGGGAAGTTTTATAGAGTTTAACTCTATTGCATGAATGCAGAGTATGAAAGAAGTGAAACAATGCTTAATGTCTTATAGCCTCCTGATTATAAGTGTGGTGCACAACACACCCATAAGCAAGACTCTACTAGACACGGCTTCATAGACTCCCTAGGACTCTTGAACTCTGTGCTCTGATACCATATTTGTCACGCCCTGGGAGGGTACCCTAGGCATGGCCGGCACTCAAAAGCCATTTCTGGCCTCCAAGCGAACCACCTGGTCCAGTCACATATTCATTCAAAAACGTTCTCTCAACGGAAGACTCAATTAATGAAGTACTATTCATAATTTAGGGCCAAAGGACAAATAAATATCAAATCAACCAATAGCTTTAATAGAACTACTCAAAAGAACAGTCCAACATTCCCACACTTTAGTCTATGAAGCCTCTATCAACAATTTGGGGAGGTGCCAATGACAAGTCCATGGATACCAACAATCAAAATAAAGGAAACAACACAAGACTATACAGGAAACTCGATATCCTCCGGAAACTAAGAGGACTCACCAACTAGCTGGGAGTGTGTGGATCTTCAACGGTGCGCCGGTTGATGATCTCTAGTACCTGTCTCTACATCATAAAATGATTCAGGCAAAATGGCGTCAGTACATGGAATGTACGAGTATGTAAAATGGCAGAATGAAACAAACATCAAGGAATAATCAAATCAACTCGGAACCTCAACTCAAGAGAAATAACAACTCAATCAAGTGTCCTAAGTCTAAACAAGAATATGGTTTAGACGGGACCAATCACATACCATTCGACTCAATCCGATTCAGGGTACTATCAAGACCTATATGGCAGTTTCTCTTATCCGACAACCATCACTTATGAGCCAGTGACAGTATAACAAACCGTCGTTGTTGCCGCATCCGTTCATACTTTTCCAAGGTATGAACAAATCAACCAATCATGGATCCAATCCAACCAAGTCCTATAATGTCAGGACAATAAATTTAGGGAAAGCATCCGACTTTAACGGTTCAATCCCCTCTAATGTTTGGCAACATAGTTATTGGGTTCGAGTATGGACTATACTCTTACCCAATTCGGTGCTTGATACTCATCCCAAGACTCAATGCTCATAAAACTTCATCCAATCAACTCAATCAAATCATATCGACAAGTCTCATTTACAACCTTGTCAACTTATCAACTCTATCACAATCAAACCTCTCCCAATCATACTATCCAATCAATCTCAATCATATCTTTCCAAAGTATATTAAATATGCATTTATAAAAACATGTAAACCTATCCAATCGTTCCTCTATTCATTTAACAAATCTTTTGGGACTCAACTCAACTCTAAGGTTTTAAATCAACAATTCAAGATAAACAACCTATTTGAGAAAATTAACATTTCTTTATCAAAATCAACATAGTTAGGAAATTAACAATATATGATCGACACCTCATCTCAATCAACTCATAACAACATGAAGCACATCACTTGCTTGACTCCACAACATCATCATAATGGAAATTAGAATAATAGATGAAAAGGACCTATTTGGACCTACCTCTATCAATAAGCTTCATTCTTATGGACAATAAATCAAAAGAAGATGTAGGTCAAATGGGTGGACTCAACCCATGTTTTGAATAGCCTTACATACCTTAGTGAAGACTTGAAGAAAACCTTGATATTGGGTGTTCAATGGGAAACTTGAATTTCTTGAAGCTCTTGAATGAAATCTTTGTTGGAGAAGGATTGAAGAAGAAGAGAGGGATTTCTAGGGCTTTTAGAGAGAAGAGAGGGGCTGAAAATATGGTCCAAAAATGTCCCAAGGCTATGTATATATAATTTGGGGAAATACCCAAATTGCCCTTTCTTCAAAAAATCTGGAAAAATGGCTAAAACACTCTTGGCGCGATAGTGGCGCTTTGCGCCACTGCGGCGCCAAGTCGAATTTAGTCTTAAAACCTGCACATATGATAGGGGCGCATCGCGCCAAGGACCAAACTACTGAGGCTATTTTGTGGCACGATAGTGGCGCATCGCGCCCTTACAGCGCCAATTCCATATGTTCTGGGTTCTGGAAAATAGGCTTAAAAACCCTGCACACCTTCTAGTGGCGCACCGCGCCAGGGACCAAACTACTAAGGCTTATTCCTGGCGTGATAGTGGCACGTCACGCCACCGACGTTAAGCCCAGGTTTCCAACAGTTGTCTCCACGCTTGAAATTACTGTAGTACCCGTCCGTCTTAGTATCGTCATATCTTTTGACTTTGAACTCGAAAAATTACATTCTTGGTGGCGTTGGGAAGAAGACTCGACGACCTTTAATTTAATAGGTCGTGAGCCACCCAGATTGTCATCTTTCAAAAGATAGGGTCATTAGAAGTCGACCCCTTATACGAACTCATCCTAAAACTTAGCCACGATGAATCTTTTGGACTTAGCTTGGTCCTAGGGGTCTTTTGTGACCCCACATCACCTCTAACACTCTTTAATTTCTCAGGGATTCATCTTAACTCGTGCATATACTCCACAATTATTGAGTCCGACCCTACACAAATATAAGAAATATCCAAATCTTAGGGAATTTTTTTTAGGGAGTGTTACAATATCTCCCCCTTGGGATTATTCGTTCTCGAATGACGAGTAAACCAAGAATGGAATCTAAGTACAATTCACAATCAGAATTCAACTAATCAACCAATCAAATTCTCTATTAAATTACTATCCAAACTCAAAATGCACAAATGAATTCAAGTCAAGAGAATGAGCATTACCTTCCATATTCTCATTGGTAGGCATGAATAGATGGGGATATTTAGATTTTATATCTTCCTCCGCTTTCCACGTGGCTTCCTCAACAAACTGATTTCTCCATAGGACTTTGACTGAGGCGATCTCTTTGTTCCTCAATTTGCGAATTTGGCGATAAAAAATTTGGTTCGAAACCTCTTTATAGGATAATATATCCTTAACTCCAATACTATCAATGGGGACTACCAATGAGGGATCGCCTAAGCACTTCTTAAACATCGAAATATGAAATACCGGATGAATAGAGGTGAGCTCCGGGGGTAACTCCAACTCATAGGCGACACTCCCAATCCGCCTCACAATCTAGTAAGGACCAATGTATCGAGGACTAAGCTTCCCCTTCCTTCCAAACCTCATGACACCCTTTATGGTTGACACTTTCAAATACAACCAATCATCCACCTCAAACTCTAAGTCTCTCCTCCTCACATCGGTGTAAGATTTTTAGCGGCTTTGGGCTGTCTTTAGCCTATATTGAATAACTCTCACCTTCTCCATGGCTTGGTGAACAAAATTGGGCCCAATCAACTCAACTTCACCAACTTCAAACCATCCAATTGGCGATCTACACCTCCTCCCATACAAGGCTTTATAAGGAGCCATTTGAATGCTTGCATGATAGCTATTATTATATGCAAACTCTATGAGAGGTAAGTGATTATCCCAATTTCCTTTGAAGTCAAGTACACATGCTCTCAATATATCCTCCAATGTCTGGATGGTGCGCTCTGCTTGGCCATCTGTCTGGAGATGAAAAGCCGTACTAAGATTTACTTTGGAACCCAGTCTATTCTAGGATTTCCAAAATTGGGAAGTGAACTAAGCTCCTCGGTCTGAGATGATAGATAGGGGAATCCTGTGCAATCTGACGATCTGCTGAATGTATAATTTTGCATAATCTTCTACGGTGTCTGTAGTCTTAACTGCCAAGAAGTGAGCCAACTTTGTCATCCTATCCACAATCATCCAAATCGAATCATGTTGCTTTCAGGACCTCGGCAATCCTATGATAAAGTCTATGTTGATCATCTCCCACTTCTATTTCGGAATTTCTATTTTTGGGCTAAACCATATGGACTTTGATGCTCAACCTTCACCTATTTACAATTCGGGCACTTGGAAACAAATTCTGCAATGTCTCTCTTCATTCCACTCCACCAATAGATTTCCCTCAAGTCATGATATATTTTTGTAGTGCCTGAATGAATAGAGTATTTGGAACTATGCGCTTTGGCCATAATTCTCTCTCGAACATCATCGACTTCAGGTACACACAACCTATTTTGTTACCTTAACACACCATCTCCCCCTTTGGTAAAAACCATCACCTCTTGTTTGTGAACAACTTCCTTCAATTAGAGAAAGACGGGATCCTGATCTTGTTTCTCCTTTACCTCTGCCACAAGTGGGGATGCAGCCCCATCCTGAATATTAACTTTACCTTCATTGTTCTCTTCAAGATGAACTCCCAATCGGGCTAATCTGTGCACTTCTCTAGCCAATTCTTTCCTTCCCTCCTCCATATAGGCAGTGCTACCTATAGACAACCTGCTAAGAGCATCAGCAACAACATTAGATTTACCTGGATGGTAGAGGATGCTCATATCATAGTCTTTGAGTAGATCGTGCCATCTCCTTTGCCTCAGATTGAGTTCCTTCTGGCTGAAGACTTATTGCAAACTCTTGTGATCAGTGAACACAACAACATGCACTCCATACAAGTGGTGGCACTAAATTTTTAGAGCAAATACCACAGCTGCCAGCTCAAGGTCATGAGTTGGGTAATTCCTCTCATGAACCTTAAGTTGTCTTGAAGCATAGGCTATCACCTTCCCCCTCTGCATCAACACACAACCCAAACCGATCCTAGATACATCACAATAGATCATAAAACCCTCTGTTCCATCGAACAAAGTTAGAACAGGAGCAGTGGTTAGCTTGGTCTTCAATTTCTAGAAACTCTCCTCACAAGCATCGGACCATTAGAACTTAGACTTCTTTTGGGTTAGCTTGGTCAATGGTGATGATATGGATGAGAATCCCTCTACAAACCTTTGATAATAGCCGGCCAAACCCAAGAAGTTTCTTATCTCTGTCGGGGATATGGGTCTAGGCCAATTTTTCACTGTGTCAATCTTCTGAGCATCAACCTGAATACCATCTCTAGATATAATGCGGTCTAATGAATCCCTTATCTAATAAGTCTTTCAATTGTTCCTTCAACTCTTTTAACTCGGCCGGAGCCATTCTATACAGAAGGATAGAGATAGGCTGGGTATTAGGAAGAACATCAATCCCAAAGTCGATCTCCCTATCAGGAGGGACTCCAGGCAGATCTTCAGGAAAGACGTTAGGGAACTCATTGACAATTGGAACCGACTCAAAGGATGGAGACTCAATACTGTCATCTTTCACTCGGACAAGGTGATAAATACACCCTTTTGAGATTAGCTTCCTGGCCCTATGGTAGGAAATAAACTTACCCTTAGGCACGATAGGACTACCCTTCCCCTCTATGACAGCCTCATTCAGGAATTTGAACTTGACAATCTGAGTTCTACAATCGATAGAGGCATAACAGACATAAAGCCAGTCCATGCCAAGGATCACATCAAAATCAACCATGTCTAAATCAACTAAGTCAGTCAAAGGTGTCCTTGTGATGAATTGACACAGTGCAATCTCTATAGACTTTCTCAGCTACGATAGAATCACCGACAGGAATAGCTACGCAAAAAGGCTCACAAAAACATTTGGGAATTTTATTGAATTTACTAGCCACGTAAGGTGTTACAAAAGATAGCATGGCACCCGAATCCATCAAATTATAACAGTTAAGAGAAGAGACTCAAATCATACCCATCACGACGTTTGGAGAGTTCTCCTAATCTTGACGACTACCCATGGCATATAGATGGTTTATACCTCCACTCGTACTTGAAGTAGTGCCCCTTTGATTACCTCTAGCTGGTGGTGCAGTGGTAGAATAGTGGGCTCTGTTCCCCCATGCTGGACATTCCTTCCAAAAATGGTCTATTTGGCCGCATTTATAACAACCAACCCTTCCCGCTCTGCACTCTCCCAAGTGGAGCTTACCGCACTTGACGCATGGTGGCTTCCCTTGCGAACCTTGACCCACGCTAGCCTGGGATTGAGAACCCTGGGGTCTGAAATTTTGGCGACTCTGTCTCTGCCGATCATACCTGTTCTGCGGCATAGGTGCACTGGCGGTAGATGAGGCATAGTTGGAAGGCCTCTTCTGGAAGAAGGACCTGTTGCCCTTGTTTTGCCTCTATTCATTCTCATGCCCCACTGATTTTGCCTTTTTGCTCAGATGCTCCTGTCTATCTTTCCTTTTCTCTTCCTCCACCTGTTGAGCATACACCATCAATCTGGAAATATCCATGTTAGAGATTAATAATGCTGCTTTGCACTCCTTCTTCACATGTCTCGCCAATTTGGAGATGAACTTTCTCATCTTCGACCTCATATCTGGGATCATTTTTGGAGCATACTTGGACAGTTGGATGAACTTCAGGCTGTACTCCTTAACAATCATGCCTTCTTGTTTCAGATTCACAAACTCCTCCACTTTTTCTTCCCTCAATCTTCGGTGAAAGAAGTGGTCAAGAAAGGCTCATTCAAACTCATCCCACATAGCAGGTTCAACATCCTCACCTCTACCTTATTCCCATTGGTTATACCATATGTTTTCCACATCCTTCAGTTGATACGACACCAACTCAACCTCCTCAATCTCCGTAGTATGCATAGCTTTCAGGATCTTCTACATCTCATCAATAAAATTTTGGGGGTCTTCATCAACCTTAAAACCCGTGAATGCCGACGGATTCATTCTCAGAAAGTCTCTAATCCTGGTGGCAACAGACGGCTCTTGAGAACTGGAGCTAAGAGTTGGCAAACTCTGGTTACCATTCCGAGAAGCTACTAATTGAGTGAGTATAGCAATCGCCCCTTGAAATTCTGCCTCTAAAGTGGGTGCAGGCGGAGTAGTAGGCATTTGAGGTGCCTCCGCATACCTCGCCGGTCGGCCTCTAGCCCTCGATGGGCGTACCTCTGACTGTGGCATCTCTGTGTTAACAATATTCCTCTGGCTAGCAGTACATTTAGGAGGCATTATCTGTAATGTATAAACACACGAATTAGAAGGAAAGTTTTATAGAGTTTAACTCTATCGCACGAATGCAGAGTATGAAAGAAGTGAAACAATTCTTAATGTCTTATAGCCTCCTGATTATAAGTGTGGTGCACAACACACCCATAAGCAAGACTCTACTAGACACGGCTTCATAGACTCCCTAGGACTCTTGAACTCTGTGCTCTGATACCATATTTGTCACGCCCCGGGAGGGTACCCTAGGTGTGGCTGGCACTCGAAAGCCATTTTTGGCCTCCAAGCGAACCACCGGGTCCAGCCACACATTCATTCAAACATGTTCTCTCAGTGGAAGACTCAATCAATGAAGTACTATTCATAATTTAGGGCCAAAGGCCAAATGACTATCAAATCAACCAACAGCTTTAATAGAACTACTCAAAAGAACAGTCCAACATTGCCACACTTTAGTCTATGAAGCCTCTATCAATAATTTGGAGAGGTGTCAATGACAAGTACATGGATACCAACAATCAAAATAAAGGAAACAACACAAAACTATACAGGAAACTAGACATCATCCGAAAACTAGGAGGACTCACCAACTAGCTGGAAGTGTGTGGATCTTCAATAGTGCGCCGGTTGATGATCTCTTGTACCTGTCTCTGCATCATGAAATGATTCAGGCAAAATAGCGTCAGTACATGGAATGTACGAGTATGTAAAATGGCCGAATGAAACAAACATCAAGGAAGAATCAAATCAACTCGGAACCTCAACTCAAGAGAAATAACAACTCAATCAAGTGTCCTAAGTCTAAACAAGAATATGGTTTAGACGGGACCAATCACATACCATTCGACTCAATCCAATTTAGGGTACTATCAAGACCTATATGGGAGTTTCTCTTATCCGACAACTATCACTTATGAGTTAGTAACAGTACAACAAACCGTCGTTGTTACCGCATCCATTCATACTTTGCCAGGGTATGAACAAATCAACCAATCATGGATCCAATCCAACCAAATCCTATAATGTCAAGACAATAAATTTGGGGAAAGCATCCAACTTTAACGGTTCAATCCCCTCCAACGTTTGGCGACGTAGTTATTGGGTTCGAGTATGGACTATAATCTTACCCAATTCGGTGCTTGATACTCCTCCTAAGACTAAATGCTCATAAAACTCCATCCAATCAACTTAATCAAATCATATCGACAAGTCTCATTTACAACATTGTCAACTCATCAACTCTATCACAATCAAACCTCTCCCAATCATACTATCTGATCAATCTCAATCATATCTTTCGAAAGTAGATTAAATATACATTTATAACAACATGTAAACCTATCCAATCGTTCCTCTATTCATTTAACAAATCTTTTAGGACTCAACTCAACTCCAAGGTTTTAAATCAACAATTCAAGATAAACAACCTATTTGAGAAAATTAACATTTCTTTATCAAAATCAACATAGTTAGGAAATTAACAATATATGATCGACACCTCATCTCAATCAACTCATAACAACATGAAGCACATCACTTTCTTGACTCCACAACATCATCATAATGGAAATTAGGATAATAGATGAAAAGGACCTATTTGGACCTACCTCTATCAATAAGCTTCATTCTTATGGACAATAAATCAAAAGAAGATGTAGGTCAAATGGGTGGACTCAACCCATGTTTTTAATAGCCTTACATACCTTAGTGAAGACTTGAAGAAAACCTTGATGTTGGGTGTTCAATGGGAAACTTGAATTTCTTGAAGCTCTTGAATGAAATCTTTGTTGGAGAAGGATTGAAGAAGAAGAGAGGGATTTCTAGGGCTTTTAGAGAGAAGAGAGGGGCTGAAAATATGGTCCAAAAACATCCCAAGGCTGTGTATATATAATTTAGGGAAATACCCAAATTGCCCTTTCTTCAAAAAATCTGGAAAAATGGCTAAAACACTCTTGGCGCGATAGTGGCGCGATAGTGGTGAGTCGCGCCAAGGACCAAACTACTGAGGCTATTTTGTGGCGCAATAGTGGCGCGTTGCGCCCTTACAACGCCAAGCCCATATGTTCTGGGTTCTGGAAAATAGGCTTAAAACCTCTGCACACCTTCTAGTGGCGCGCCACGCCAGGGACCAAACTACTGAGCCTTGTTCCTGGCGTGATAGTGGCGCGTCGCACCACTGTGGCGCCAAGCCCAGATTTCCAGCAGTTGTCCTCAGGCCTGAAATTCCTATAGTACCTGTCCGTCTTAGGATTGTCATATCTTTTGACTTCAAACTCCAAAAATTATAGTCTTGGTAGTGTTGGAAAGAAGACTCGACGGCCTTTAATTTAATAGGTCGTGGGCCACCCAGATTGTCGTCTTCCAAAAGATAGGGTCGTTAGAAGTCGACCCCTTATACGAACTCATCCTAAAACTTAGCCACGACGAATGTTTTTGACTTAGCTTGGTCCTAGGGGTCTTTTGTGACCCCACATCACCTCTAACACTCTTCAATTTCTCAGGGACTCATCTTAACTCGTGCATATACTCCACAATTATTGAGTCCAACCCTACACGAATACAAGAAAGGTTCGAATCTTAGGGAAAACATTTTTGGGGGGTGTTATAGATCCCCCACCAACAAGGTGAAAATATATGTAGTCAACCAACTGAGCTACTAAGATTCCTCTCCTTTCAATGTTCCGTTATTTGAATCGTGGAAAATATTTTCTTCATAAATATATAGATGCAGGTTCATCTGAATCCAATACTTTCGCCACAGAAGAAATTTTTGTCCTTAAAATTAATTAAAATTGCTATAATAGTAGATCTGAATCTATAATTTTAAAAAGTATAAAGGACAATTCTATGATTATTATTTAGCGGCATTAATATAATGAGTATTTTTAACCAGCACTCTATATAGATGCTGCATAAAACTTTAGCGGCTCTGAATGCAATGTCATTAACTCAATTATAGCTAAATATTTTTACTACGGTAAATATTATCGTTAAAAGAAAATATATATTGCCACTAAATGTCTCTTGACCGTTAAGACTAATTTACATTTATTGTACAAATTACAGAGTCTCAACTGCTGGATCCAGTGCCTAAAGTACCTCTCCTCAGGTTTAAGGATCTTCCATTCATTCTCACTTATGAAATTCCAGAGCCTTTATTACAATTACATGAAAAAGTTACTAACTTAGGATCTTCTGTGGCTATCATTTGGAACACTATCGAACACCTCGAAAATCGAGCACTCTCATGGATTCAACAACATTATGTTTAAGTTCCTATTTTCACAATAGGGCATTTACACAAAATTGCATCCTCCTTGCTAACGAGTTTAGCAAAGGAGGATGCTAGTTGCATTTTGTGTCTTGACACTCAAGCCACGAATTCTGTTCTTTATATAAGCCTAGGAAGTATAGAAGTTATGGATAAAAATGAGTTTATTGAGACCACTTGGGGATTGTTTAATAGAATGCTATATTTTCTATGGGTAATTAGGTCAAATAATTCTATGGGTGTTTGGAATTCGATTGAACTACCTGATGGATACTTGGAAGCAATTGGAGATCGTGGCCATATTGTGAAATGGGCACCACAAAAAGATGTTTTGGCACATCGTGCAATCAGAGGATTTTGGAGTCATTGTGGTTGGAATTCAACATTGGAATGTTTTCTTGAAGGGGTTCCTATGATTTGTAGGACGTGTTTTGGTGATCAAAAGGTGGACGCGAGATACTTGACACATGTATGGATGGTAGGCCTTGAATTAGGACCTGATGATTTGAGTAGATGTGTTATAGAGAGTACGATAAGAAAACTTATGGTGGACGAAGAAGGGAAACAATTGAGACGAAGAGTACTTGATATGAAAATGGAACTCGAGATGTCTTATCGAGATGGTGGCTCATCGCACAACTCCTTGAAGATTCTAACAGAGTTCATGTACTCATTGAGTTGATTTCTCAGATGATCATGAAATTTGGTTTGAATGGTTAAGATACACAAATAGCTAACTTTTGATGTTCTCTAATGAAATGTGCAGGTTGCCAAATATTTTATTATGTTTTGTAATATGCCAACTAATATGAATTTATATTGTACAACATATTGGATCTTTAATCACATGTGGTCTAAATTATCAAAAATCACGCTATTAAAACTAAAGTAATAATTTTTTAGGGTATCCCAAACAAACGTCCTAATCATTCACGAGAACTTGTTAAGAATGAAATGCAAAAAATGATATTTCTTTTGGTGAAACTAGGGGCGAATAAAACCGCATCAAAAATCATATCAAATCGTAAATCGAGTCAAATCAAGAAAAAATTTGGCTAGTAATTGTTGATATCCAATTTTGACTGACCTATAACCCATTTTGGACTGCTATTTAATTAAATGTGTATTTTATTTATTTATTTATTGTAGGTTTAATCTTACATTTAGCATAATATTCAAAACTTTATTATTTTTTATTTATTTCATGGGTTACTAATTTAGAATATTGATTTTTCATAATTTTTAATTTTAAGTATTTATTTAGTATATTATTATTATTATTATTATTGTTATTATTCTTATTTATTATTATTATTATTATTATTCATTATTATTATTCTTATCTGTCGTTAGACCCCAATTTTTCTTTGCCCAATTTTCTTCACACTATACACATGGCAACATACCCACACTACATTTCAGCACGAACTACCCACCAACCCATTCCTAATTGCCCCGTTAATATACTAATCTATACTACAATCTCATTATCATCAGCCCCCCACTTCACCCCCATATTCCTTATTCTTAATTCCCAAAAAGAAACCCACCAAACAATACAATAGACTACTAAACAAATTAACCCCCAAAACACCATTCTCTTCTTTTTTTCTCCCTAAAAAACACACCACCACCACCGCCTGAAGAGAACCCATTTCTCCATCAGAGAACATGTCACAATCCGATTTCGGGTGTGATGACACTTGTCCTTTTCCATTGGATAAGTCAGTCTAAAATCCAATATTTCAATAAATATAGCGGAAACAGTCTAAATAAGTAAATAATAAACCATAAGCGGAAGTCTTTCAACTTAGATACCCCCAAAGATTGGTTGTCACATGTACGAGCCACTAAAATAATAAAACTGAAATGAAAGTACAAGTCTCAATATGTCTTCAACTCTCAAACAGAGAGTAAATCCTCGAATGATCAAGAAAAGAGACAGTGATCAAAGTACGGGCTGAGAACTTACACAAGTATAGAAGCAAGGGTGAGTACCAAATAATACAGTGCCCAGCAAGCTAACTAGAAAAACTAAATAAATCTAAAAGAGTACACGAACTCCATTTCCAACCTGACCGAACCTCCAGACTACAATCTACATAGAAATCAACTCAACCTAACAGTTCATACTATACTGTTCAATAAGGTTCAAATCACAGCTCAATAGCACAGATATACCGTAAAAATACTCAAAATGTCACAAATAGGCATCAAACTGTCAACACAGATATGCAGAATATGTATATGCACACTCAATGAGCATGCATATGTGCAATTGCCGGCAAAGACCTTGGCACAATAAGATTTGACTAGAAATGACCTTGGCCACATAATATCTAATCGGAAATAACCTCGATCTCATAATCTCTAACCGAAAATGACCTCGGTCTCATAATCTTTGACCAAAAATGATCTCAGTCTCATAATCCTTGATCGAAAATGACCTCTATCTTATAATCTCTGATGAGAAATGACCTCGGTCTCATAATCTCACCGAAAATGACCTCGGCATATGCTCTCACCGAAAAGACCTCGACAATATAATCCCACCGGAAATAATCTCGACCTATCAATCTCTTGCCGGAAATGACTTCGGCCATATCATATCTCTAACCGAAAATGACCTCAGTCTCACAATCATATACCCCTTGTCATAGTGTTTTAGAACCAATGCAACAACATGCTCACACAAGTAATGAGGAATAATCAATTCAGATAAACTGCAATCATAATTAGACTATCAAATATTTCATCAAATACACATAAATATCTAGATTACAACATGCAAGTTTCAATACTCAACAATATCACACATAGTCTTTTATTAACCCCATCATTTCATTTTAGATTAGTTCATATCACAATTAAACCCATAACCTCATCCCTATTATGCCCCAACACATATATAATGGGATATTTGGGAATTCTAAGAGATTCACGGAGTTTTAAGAGTCCACTTGCCTTAGCCTAGATGTGATCAATCAATCCACGTGTGCCTTGCCCTTACGATTATACTCCGAATCTCCACAATCTATTCAAGTATTGATTCACAATCAGAAACCAACTCCAACTATATTAAGAATGTGAAATCCGACGAAAAAGGGTCAAAGGTTCAAAATTCGACTTCGTAAAATAAGGGTTTAAATCCGAGAATTTTTGAATGAAATTTTTCCTCTTAGTCTTAGAAACTCAGTAGCGAAAACCGTTTTGAAAATGGGTTGAAATCAGGTCAGAATCATCCTTTAAAGGAATCTTTCATGTTCTTGAAGAAACCTCAAATTTGGGGTCCAAAATCCTCAATTTGAAACCAAATTCATGATAAAATGGATGGGTAACGTAAATTTCTTGTCAAGAACACTCATGCAATCACCAACACAGGAAATCCCGCATCCAATTTGCCTATAAGTCTCCTAAGGTCTGAAAATAGGGGAAAAAAAGACTAAACCCCGACCTTAAACCTCTCTAACGTCGCTTAAGCGGCCACTTTGGTCGCTTTTGCGACCCTTCACAAAGCCCAACCATTCTCTTTTGCGACAGTGTGTTCTCTTAAGCGAAGGTCACTTTTGCGATATCCCCTTCACTTAAGCGAAGTCACCAGAACTAGCAACTTTCACTAAGTCTCAAAGTCTCCAAATTGAACCTCAAAATTCATTCGGGATACCGTATAGACAAACCATATATGCTACCCTACTAAAATCGACATTCTGGACTCAATGGAACCATCAAAATTCAATTTTGATGCCTCTTTGACCCAAAACCCAAAGAATTGCAACTAAACCAACATTATGCCTCAAAAGACCAAAATGCCCTAGGAGCTTCCGAAAAAATACACAGAAACTCTATCCAGGCCTAAAATCACCCTTCGAATCCAACGAAGTCGTCGGAATTTAATTCCGAGCATCCGATCCTCAAATGTTGACCAAAGTCAAACTTATGGCAAAAAACTTAAATATTTCCAACTCAATCGCTCAAATCCACGATATGACCCCAAATATGGTTCCGTCAATTCTCCTAGACCAATTTCAACGTTTTAAAATTGACGGAATAGACAAAATTCCGTTCTAAGACTCAAAACTCCAAATGACCTCAAATACCACTTTCGAGTCATTCTAAACCTCTAAAACTCAAAGTTTACCAAAAATATCAACTTTTCAAAAAAACTATGAAACCGACAGCAGATATCAAGTAAATATGACTCGGGAAAACTACCAGGAGCAGTAAAATAGTCTTTTTATGAAAATTTTCAAAAATGACCTTCAGGGTCATTACACCATCTACCACTAAAAATCATGTTTGTCCTCGAATATAAAGAAAAAAAAGTACTTGAAGCCTCGAAAAGCTGTAGATATCATGCCCGCATATAGTCCTTTGACTCCTAAGTCACCTCTCCGACTGAGCGTTGCCTCCACTGTACCTTTACTAAAGCTATCTCTTTGGTCCTAAGCATAGGAACCTGTCTATCAAGAATGATTATGAGCTCCTCCGCAAAAATCAAATCTGGACCCAACTCTACCTTTTGAAGAGATAACAAATAAGACTCTTATGGAACATACTTCTGGACCATGAAAACATGAAACACAGGATGTACCATTGATAAACAAGGGGCAAGGACAACCTCTAAGCCATCTCTCCCACTAACCCTAAAATCTCAAATGGGCCAATAAATCGAGGGCTAAGCTTTCCTTTCTTTTCGAAATGCATCACACCCTTCATGGGAGACACTCAAAGCCAAACATGGTCACCCTCCATGAACTCCAATGGTCGAACCTTTCTATCCTCATAGCTCTTTTGCCTACTCTGGGCTGTCAAGAGCCTACCCTGAATAATACATACCTGCTTTATTACATCTCTATGCAAGTCTGTGTCTAAAGAGTTTATCTCAACTAAGTCAAACTACCCAATATGAGATCAACACCGCCTCCCATACAATGCCTTGAATGGGGTCATATAAATACTGGAGTGATAGATGTTATTGTAGGCAAACTCTGCTAAGGGAAATTACTTATCCCACCTAGCACCAAAATCAATAACACAAGCTCGGAGCATATCCTCCAACACCTGAATCGTCCGCTCGGACTAGCCATTAGTTTATGGGTAAAAGGTTGTACTCATATCAAGTCTAATGCCCAGGACCTCTTGTAAAGCTTGCCAAAAGTGCGAAGTAAACACTGAACCTCAATCCGACACAATGGATATTGGAACCTCATGAAGCCGAATGATCTGACTAATATACAACTAAGCTAGTCTGTCAGCCGTGTACTTCACCTTAACTGGAATAAAATGGGTAGACTTGGTCAGTCTATCGACTGCGACCTATATAGAATCATAACCACCCACGGTGAGAGGCAAACCCACAACGAAGTCTATGGTAATCCGCTCCCATTTCCAAGTAGAAATAGGCATCCTATGACTCACACCTCTAGGTCGTTGGTGCTCACACATGACCTGTTGACAGGCCAAACACTTGGACACAAACTCTGTGATGTCCATTTTCATCCCACACCATCAGTAATGCTGACTAAGGTCATGATACATCTTTGCCGCACCCGGATGAATAGAATATCGAGAGCAATGAGCCAACTCTAGTATTAATCTAATCAAGTCGCCCACCTTAGGACACAAATTCAGCCCCCAATCCTCAAGACACCCTATAAATCAAGTCTAGCCTCCTTGGCTTTACCCCTCAACACCTTGTCTCGAATGAGACATAACTTTTTATCATCAAACTGCCTCTCCCGAATCTTCTCAACCAAGGAAGAGTCGGCCTCAATAGAAGCAATAAATCCTCCACCCTTCTCAGAAACTCGCAATCAAATAAGGCTTTTATTTAACCTCTGAACATCTCTAGCCATAGGCCTCCTATCAACACTAATCGCTGCGAGACTCCTCATACTAGGAGACTTCCTACTCAAAGCATTCGCAAACATATTGTCCTTCCCCGAGTGGTACAAGATAGTCATGCCATAGTCCTTCAGTAGCTCAAGCTATCTATACTGCCTTAGATTCAGATCCTTCTGACTGGAGATATACTGAAGACTCTGGTGATTAGTGAATACCTCACAATGCACACCATACAAGTAATGACTTTATAACTTCAACACAAATACCACTACCACTAACTCTAGATCATGGGTAGGGTAGTTCTTCTCACGAACCTTCAATTATCTTATCATATAGGCAACTACCTTTCCTTTCTGTATCAGAACTCCACCCAAACCAACACCAAAAGCATCACAATACACGGTGAAGTCTACACCCTCCTCGGGTAAAGTCAAAACAAGAGTTGAAGTCAACAAGGCCTTGAGCTTTTGAAAGCTTATTTCACACTCATCGGACCAATGAAAATCTTCTAACTTCTGAGTTAGTCTAGTTAGTGGGGCCGCAATAGTAGAGAATCCCTACAAGAAGCATCGATAATATCCAGCCAAACCTATAAAACTCTAAATCTCGATGGGGGAAGTAGGCCTGGTCCAGCCTCTAACTGCCTCAATCTTGGCCGGATCCACCCTAATACCCTCCTTGGACACTAAGTGTCCTAAAAATGCCATATAATTAAGCCAAAACTCATATTTGGAAAACTTCCTATACAATTTTTGCTCTCTCAATTTTTGAAGCACCAACTTTAAATGATAAGAATGATCCTCCTTTGTCTTGGAGTACTCCAAGATATCATCACTGAAAACAATCACAAAGGAGTCCAGATACGTCCTAAACATCCCATTCATCAACTCTATGAATGCTGCTTGGGTGTTGGTCAGCCCAAATGACATAACGGAAAACTCATAATGGCCATAACGAGTCTAAAAAGCTGTCTTAGGAATATTTGGAGATCTAATCCTTAACTGATGATACCCCGATCTCAAATCTATCTTGGAGAACAAGGCCTCTCCCTAAAACTGGTCAAATAAATCATCAATATGAGGAAGAGGATATTTTTTCTTAACTGTCACCTTATTCATTTCTATAATTGATGCACATCCTCATAGACCCATCCTTTTTCTTCACAAATAGAACTGGTTCATCCCAAAGTGACACACTAGAGCTAATAAACCCCTTACTGAACAGATTCTGCAACTGGTCCTTCAACTCTGTCGGAGCCATGCTATAAGGTGGAATAGAGATGGGCTTAGTGCCTAGCTCTAAGTCAATATCCCTATTCGGAGGAACTCTCAGAAGATCAATAGGAAACACATTGGCAAACTCCTTAACCACGGGAATAGACTCTATTAGAGGTGACTCAACACTAGTATCCCGAATAAAGGCCAAATAGGACATACACCCTCTAGCAATCTCCTAGGAACCATATTGGAGATGACCTTACTAGGATAGAAACCACTAGTACCCTTCCACTCGATCCTCAGAACACCGGTATCACTAAAGTCATTATCTTAGTATAACAATCAAGGATAGCAAGATAAGGAGAAAGTCAATCCATGCCCAATATCACATCAAAGTATACCATCCCTAGTAAAATCATGTCTATCCAAGTATCATACCGGGCTAAAGAAATAAGACAGGATCAATACATTCGATCCAACACTAAGGGCACACATATGGGTGTAGAGACATATATAGATACGGGCATGCGATCACAAGTAAAATCAAATCTAGATGTAAAATAGGTAGACACATAGGAGAATGTAGATCCAGGATCAAATAACACAGATGCAAGTCGATGGAAAATTGGGATGATACATGTAATAACCGTATCAAAAGCCTCAACCTCGGGTCTCCCCCAAAAGCATAGCACTGAGCTCCTCTACCACCACCTGCCTGAACCGTACCCCTACTTCACAAAACAACAACACCACCACCAGAGGCTCTCCCACCTCTACTTGTCTGAGCTCTACCCCGACCTCTAGCTGGAGGCGCTGAATCTCTCTCTGGAGTTGCTGAATAAGTGCGCTGGGGCCCTGAATTAGTCTATAATGGGCACTGGCGCATCCAATGACCTGGATCTCTACAACTAAAACACAACCTCGAGATAAAAGACTGTTGCGATGACCGTGATAAAATACCATAACCACCTTGGCCCAAACTCTGAGACCCTCAGACTAACTGACCACTATCCTTTTCTAGCATAAAAGCGTGAATATGTCTCTGGTACTCAAACTAACCGCCACCTCTATGTACCCCTCTACCTCCAGACGAGGTACCCAAAAACTAACCACTATCACAGGCCTTTTTGGGGTCCCCAAACTCCTTTCTAACCATTAATTCTGCCTCTTTGGCAGTGCTCACAATGGACTGGAAAAAAGCCCCCTCACGGGCTGATCTAAACACATAGGATCAGATGGAGAAGATCAAAACCTTCATGAACCTGCGGACTCTCTCCGTATCATTCAAGATCAACACTATAGTGTGCCTCAACAACTAGCAGAAACAGGCTTTATACCCGGTAGCTGACGTGCCGCTCTGAGTCAAACTCTCAAATCTCAATCTACTATCCTCCCATACTCTCCATGGGATGAATCGATCCTCAAAGGCACTAGAAAAAGCTCCCTACTCAACCATAGGGGATCCAACTGGTCTGGACATCATGAATGTCCTCCACCACTCCCTGGCTGACTCATGGACCTAGAGTGAAACAAATCTAACACTCCGAGCACTAGCCATGCTCACTGCCTCCAACATCTCATGACACAATGTCAAAAACTCATGTACATCCTCACTCTTACCACCATGGAACTGGGTGGTTTCATATTCTGAAACCTCTCATAGCACTGCTAATCAGCTATAGTCATAACCATATCTGGAGCAATCTGTATATAGGCAGCTGGTGAGTGAACCAATGGTGGCTGGCCTACCTGAACCTGAACTTCTGAGACCTGATACTGCTCTGGAGTCTGTACACCAACTCTAGTCTGTGAACCCTACGGAGTGCCTGCAGGAACCTGAGTGAGACTCTCCAACATACTCAACATCCTTAATAAGGTCTCCTGTAGCAACGGTGGTGCGGGCTGTGGAGGAACTGGTCCTCAACAATCTCAACCTGTGGCTGTGGGGAGGCCTCTCTAGTACGACCTCGAGCAGGTACCGCTCCTTTGGCATAACCTCTACCAGCAACCGCACTATGGCCTCAGCTTATCACTCGACCCCTACTTCTACCCCTAGTTGGGGTCTTAATAGCTGCCTCGAGAACTTCCTTCCCCCTACCCACAAATGCCCAAAACAATACGTCATATTCAGCACTAGCGATAATAACCAGACACGATTAGAAAGAATGAATAAAGAAAGTTTCCTAACAGTCTTTATAGCCTCTCAAAGATAAGTATAGACGTCTCTGTACCGATCCTCGAACTCTACTTAGACTTGACTTGTACATGTGAGACCTATGAACTTAGGGATATGATACCAATTTATCACGACTCTATTCCGGGTGTGATGTCACATGTCCTTTCCCACTAGACAAGTCAGCCTAAAATCCAACATTTTGATAAATATAATGAAAATAGTCTAAATAAGTAAATAATAAACCAAAAGAGGAAGTCTTTCAACTTAAATTCCCCCCAAAGATTGATTGTCACATGTACAAGACACTAATATAACAAAACTAAAATGAAAGTAAAAGTCTTAATATGTCTTCAACTCTCAAACAGAGAGTAAAGCATAAAAATACAGAAAGTACGAAAGTTCGATGGATATCAATGGCTACCTCTCTCAACTCTCAGAATCCTTGAATAATCAAGAAAAGAGACGTCTGAGTAAAATCTGGGCTTAGAAACTACATAAGTATAGAAGCAAGGGTGAGTACCAAACAATACAGTACTCAACAAGCTAACTAGAAAAACTAAGTAAATCTAAAAGAATACACGAACTCCATTTCCTCTTAGTCTTAGGAACTTAGTAGAGAAAACCATTTTGAAAATGGGGTTGAAATTAGGTCACAATCACCTATTTAGTCTCCCAAGGTCTGAAAATGGGGAAAAAGACTAAACCCCAATCTTAAACCTCTGTGATGTGGCTTAAGCGGCTAGGGGTTTGCTTAAACGGACCTCGCTTTTGCCACCCCCGTGCCATCACTAAAGCAACCACTTTGGTCACTTTTGCTACCCTTCACAAAGATCGGACCGTCGGTTTTGCGACAGGGTGTTCACTTAAGCAAAGGTCACTTTTACGACAACCCCTGCGCTTAAGAGAAGGCACCAGAACTAACAACTTTTACTAAGTTTCAAAGTCTACGAATTGACCCTCGGAATTCATTCGGTATCCCGTATAGACAAACCATATATGCAACCCTAGTAAAATTGACAATCTAGACTCAATGGAACCATCGAAATTCAATTTCGAGGCCTCCTTGACTCAAAAATAAAAAAAGTCGCAACTAAACCAACATTATGCCGCAAAAGACTAAAATATCCTCGGAGCTTCCGAAAAAATACACAGAAACTCTCTCTCTGCCTAAAATCACCCTCCGAATTCAACAGAGTTTTCAAAATTCAATTCGGAGCATCTGATCCTCAAATGTTGACCAAAGTCAAATTTATGGCCAAAAACTCAAATATTTCCAACCCAATCACTCAATTCACGATATGACCCCAAATCTGGTTTCGTCAATTTTTCTAAACCAATTTCAATGTTTTGAAATTGATGGAATTGACAAAATTCCATTTTGAGACTCGAAACCCTGAATGACCTCAAATACCATTTTTGCGTCATTCTAAATCTCTAAAACTCATAGTTCACCAAAATTCTCAACTTTTCAAGAAAATTACTGAACTGACATTAGATATCAAGCAAATATGACTCGGAAAAACTACTGAGAGGGGTAAAATAGTTTTTTACGAAAATTTTCAAAAATGACATTTAGGGTCATTACAGAACAACCCCATGAGCTACCAGATCTACATCATAATCCCTCACAAAGACTCCAAGGAAGCTTTTCCTTTCAGCTAGAACAAAGCAACCTTTCCTTGTGGTAAGTAAACCAAATTCGGTTTTGATATTGTGTAGCAGTTAGTAATTTTGGCATATCTCGCTGTATAGAACTTTATTTTTAGTAAATAGATATGTTTTGGAAAGCTAAAACACGTACCTACAACTCATATGTTTATGTTGGATCCTAGATCATCTATTATTTAGTCAAAAAAAGGATGCAACATTGGACAAGTTCTGTCCAGATTCTTGATTTAAAACTCCCACATATACAACTGCTAGTGTTTTTATTATATCTTTTGATACAAAAAATATTTTCAGTGATTCTTATTTTTTTGTAAACTTAAGATATATATCTACAATTTTTATGAAGAGCATAAAGTCCAATTTTATCGTTTGAATTTTCAAAATTTAGGAAAACATGAGGTACTTGGTTAGCCGGATTTACTGTTTTGATAGCTTTAAATGGTAATATAAAATTTGAATTTAAGTTTACATTATATATTATATTTTGTAAGTTGAAATGGTCAATTAAAAGTTGATTTGTCATTATAGATATATATTTATTTATTTATTAACTATTTATAGATCTTGTTGGAGAACTTGAAATTTTGCAATTTTTTTGACTATAGTGTTAATATTTGGTTCTCTTTTTGACCTTGTTTGATGATTCTATAAATGGGTGTTCATAACTTTGTTGTTGTGATCATTTTCTTTTCACAAATTAGTTGTTGTTCACCCTAGAGCAACCACGACACATGGTGAAGCAGTCAGATCCGACTGGAATTCTTTTTTCCATGGTGACTTTTCTAATTTTTACATTTTTTATTTGGGTATTATTTCAAGTTCCTGTTGTTATTACTTTTTTTTTGTATATAAATATCTCGTTGTTATTGTTTTTGAGGTTACTTTTTGGTCTCCAATTTTTTTTATGTTTGTTGTTATTTACCCAACTATCACTATGATCTCCTTTTGCCTGGATTAGTAGATTGTTATTCTTAGTGGTCATCATTTTAATGATTTTTAATTATTTTTTGTGGTTGATAGATAAGATTTGTTGACTTATTAGATCCATAATTTATTGTCTTTGTCTAAGTTTTGTTGTTATTGTTGATTTGTCTTCCGTATTTGTTAGGAATATTTTGAATTTTTGTTGATTTGTTTATTAGTTTTATTTGTCAACTGTGAAATTTTCAGATTGTTATTTTATAATTTTTATTATTTACCATTACAAATACACCATTCACCAATGAAAAACTCTCTCTGTTGGTTTCGAAACCTCCCCCATTTTAGAAGATGAAAATTTTAGTTTACGTTTATATTATATTATATTTTTGCAAATTAAAGGTCCATTCATAGTTTTATCCCATTTCAGATTTGACCGGTCTTACCTTTATCTTTATATTTTGATCAAGTTTAATTATCTTGTATATATTTACTATAGTTTAACTTCATTTATTTTTGGCTACTGTTTTGGCTATTTTTTATCAATTTAGTGTTTGTGGATACTATGGGTTTGATGATTAATTTATAATTCTTTTAATTAGTTGTTGTGAAGTGATATAAAATTGAAGATGATTTTATGGTTGATTAACATTTGATTGGTTGTTGGTTTAATTATATGAGAAGAAGTATTGATAGAAACAATCATATTCGACCGAGAAATATTTTTCTCTGGTGATCCTTTTTTTATATATATTTTTATCCATATATTCTTTTCAAAAGGGTCTTCGCACCAAAGTTAAGCTAAGTATCGCATTTCACCCTCAAACCGACAGACAAGCCGATAGAACAATCCAAACTCTAGAAGACATGTTGAGGGCATGTGTGCTTGATTACAAGGGAAATTGGGATGATCACCTACCGTTAGTTGAATTTGCATACAATAATAGTCACCGTTCGAGCATTGGTATGGCACCATTTGAAGCCTTATATGGAAGAAGGTGCAGATCACCTATTGGATGGTTTGAAGTAGGAGAGAGTGTCTTGTTAGGGATCGAGTTAGTATTTGAGGCCTTGGGAAAGGTCAAACTTATTTGAGAGAGGTTAAAGGCCGCCCAAAGTCATCAAAAGTCCTATTCAGATGTTAGATGGAGAGAACTTGAATTCAATGTGGAAGATTGGGTTTAATTGAAGATTTTCCCATGAAAGGGGTAATGCATTTCATAAAGAAGGGAAAAGTTAGTCCCTGATATGTATGCCCATATAGGATCCTCAGGAGTACTGGTAAGATGGCCTACGAACTTGATTTGTTATTGGAGTTAGCCTCGGTTCATCCGGTATTCCATGTATCAATGTTGAGGAAATGTGTTGGTAATCCCAATACCATTGTACCCTTGGGTAGTGTGAGTGTTGAAGAAAACTTGACTTATGTGGAGGTTCCGGCTGACATTTTGGACCGTCAAGTTAAAAGGTTGAGGAACAAGAAAATTGCATCCGTTAAAGTCTTGAGAAGGAACCAAGAAGTTGAAAGTGATACATAGGAAACGGAAGCGGACATGATGAAAGGATATCCTTATCTCTTTCCTTACATTCCGGCTTAATGTATTTATCTATTCATGCTTAAATCCTCCAAATGCCTTCGTTCCAACCTCTCTATGTATTATTACATGCATGTATAATCATGAACCCTGATTTTAAATGATCTTTAAATTGCATTATTGCATTCTTGTTGGATTGTTAACTTTACACTCTACCCTACTCAAGCTAGTTCTACCTCATTTGAGGATGAATGTTTTCAAGGGGGAGATAATGTAATATCCAGGCGTTTGAAAATTAGAATATGATATAATAAGGTAAAACCTTGATACCTCGAAGCACTCGTGACTATCATCGGATAGTCACTTCGCTTTCCTTTTAGACTGAAAAAGGAAAATGGAAAGATTGAGCATAAAGAAATATTAGAGAATGAGCTATTACGTGCAAACAATACATTGCAAAATAGCCTCGTGAATTTTTAGGTCAAGTATTTTCGAAAATAATTTTTTTTGAAAAATTGCATTTCCAGAAGAGTACGTGACAGGTAAACGTCGTGGATCTGCCCCTGCATAGTTCAAATTTTGTTCCTAAGTCAAAATCTGGTCAAATTCTCATTCTCTCAAAATTGGCCTATAATAAATCCTCTCCGTGTCGTAGACTTGGGTTAGTATTTTCGTCCGATTTCAGTTTTTAAGTAGGGACACATTAGATTTTCCCTACCTATTAGTGAGTGAACATGGACAATTTTGGGACTAAATTCTATTCTATTAACTACCCACAATCTCCAATTCCCCCTCATTCTTTCACAATTCACCAATTACAAAAATTCTCTTTCTACAAAGGCTCTCAAATCTCCATTGAAGAAAAGCAAGCAAACCTCTCAAGTTCTTCATCAAAATTCAAAATTTCTTCAAGTTTCTTCTAGTTTCTTATCCAAGTTATATGGGTATCCATCGATGAGCCCCTTTCTCCCATGGAGCCCAACAAATTCTCAACTTTTTCAATCAATTCAAGTATGTATTTTATGGATTTTGTAATCTCAATTTTAATTACATGAATATGATTTAAATTATCATTATGTACCTATTTCAATATGAATTAATGATTATTGCATGAAATTGAAGAGTTTTTTTTTAATGAATTTTCTACATTACTCTTTAGAATTCATGACATGTATGATGGGTATTTTCAATCATACTTCCAATTGATATTATTTTCATGAATTATGTATGGGCTGATATAAATTATATGATTACGCATGTTTTCAATTAAATTTCATGACTTCTAAGATAATTGATTGTGAACTCATGCTTTTACCTTATTTTAAGTATAAGTCATGATCATGAAATTTCAAGTGTTCAAGCAAGTTTATGAAAAAGGTTGACTTAAGATCCTAATGAGGCTCCTTATGAAATAGGATTCGTAATGATGGAAGGCCTATACCCACATTACATGAACCGTATGATAATGAGCTATTCTTATAAACAAGTTTAATGAATTGGATTGGTAGCTTTTGATTTCCTTTCCACATGATAAGTTAAGTTTTCAAGATAAGTATGAACTATGATTTATGACAAGCTTATGTTTTATGACAAGTATAATTTATGATGATAATATGTATTCCGTGGGATATTGACTTAGAACCGAGAGGACTTTAAGGTGGGGTCGGGAACTCGACCCAAGGGGTCCTTAGTAGCAATCTCTAGTCCTTTAACTATGTTTTCACTTTAGGATTATTGCCAATATGACCTAGCTAGTGGATCCATATATAGCACATGTTCATGATCACCCGTTTAGCGGGATATAGTCTACCTTGGTAAGTAGATTCCCCCTTTTAAGTTATATGGGGAGACATCGGGATTTCATGTTATAAATTGCATGGTCTTATTATCGGTTACCGTTATATCCCACATATGTATGGTCCTTTATGATGATTTACTTAACCAATCCTATCCTTTACTTTTGCATGACACTCTTATGATTTATTGTGCATTGATCCTTCTCATGTCTACTTATGATTTTACTACCTTTTTTATCACGCTATTGAAATGGTAATTTGCAAAAAATGGTTTTATTATGCATTACATTTCCTACATACTTAGTACATTCTAAAGTACTAAAGCATACTTCATTGCCTACATTATATCACAATGTAGGGACGGACGCTCCATCCTTTTCTCATGGCTAGATTATGATCCATTGAAGATTGTGTGGTGAGTCGTCATGCTTCGAGGGCAAGCCGAGTCTATCTTTTTTTCTCTTGTCATTCCTAGACTATGATGATACATTGAGACTATACGATGTTATGTCATTACTTTTTTTTTAGGGTGAGCTAAGAACATGTCCTAGTCCCCGTCTATGTTAGTTCATGTAGAGGCATGTTGGATATGTGCATGGAGTCTAAGTTTTCTTACTTCATCTTCGCTATGCTATGTTGTTGGATTTCTTATGAGTTTCTGCTTTATTATTACATTATGTATGCTTATGATATGTTAAGAGGCTTGGTTGAGGTTTCTTCGAAAATCCTAATCGTCGTGTCACACCTAGGACCAAGCTTAGGTCTTGATACAATGATACGATCCCATACTACACTGGCTACATAGTTTATGGGGTTTGAGTTATGTAAATTCTTAACCAAATTGGTGATCAACACTACTCTCAAAAGTTATATAATAATACTCTTATACTCATGTGAGTGAAAATACTCAAAATATCTCATTTAGTCTCATTGGACTTTACTTTGATAAGCTCAAACTTGTTTCTCAACTCTTATACTTTCTCTTAAAAATCAAATTACATTTAGGACTACTCATGTCTCCTCAAACTCCTTCTCAAAAATATCATTTATGCTCAATACTCATACTCATTTAGACTCAGTAAAAATCATGCATAATCAGTGTATGTAAAGTATTATCACTCAAGAATATAATGTACTCAAACTCCTTTCTCAATCAAATCATGAAAATATATCATTATTCAACTCAAGACAATGCATAGTAAAAGCAATTATAAATACTTAACTGGGATCATGGGAATGTAAGCATGAACAGTAACTTCAAGAATTGAATTACGAAAATAATTGAATTATCAATAATATACAGAGAACTCAACAAAAGATATCATAACCCGCTTGAAAATTCGATATAATAGAAATAAACTCAAACTTGAACTCAAGAGAATGAAATTTAGATGTAGGGCGTGAGAACAAACTCAGTCCAAAGCTATTATTAGCCTTACGTGCCTGGAAGAAAGATGTTCTTGGCGAAAATTGAAGGACTTGATTAATACGCTAGAACCCTAGTTTTTCTTCCTCTCCAAACCTTGCTCTCAATCTTCTAAGTGTTAATGAGGGGAAAATGCACATAGGGTACTGATAAAGGACCTAATCTAGTCCCAAAATATCAGAGTTTAGGTTTGAAAAGGGTGGGAAAAGACCAAAGTACCATTAAGACTGTCTCTAAGCCGCCTACAGGTCGTCCTACGGACCGCAGGAGACCCTTGGTAGAAGCTGGGTGCCAAATTTTGAGTTCTATGGAATTTGCATGGTTGGATCTACTAACCCTTTCTACGGGGTCGTAGACCCTCCTATGAGTCCTACCACTGGTCGTAGAATCTCATAGAGGGATTTGGGTCTTGGGGTCTATGGATCCTTTTCCAGGTCGTAGACCTTGTTATAGGTCATAGTCCCTAGTCGTGAAACTGAGTGCACATTCCAGTGGCTACTGGAATGCAAGTCTAGGTCTACGATCTCCCCTTACGAGTCGTAGACCCTTCTACGGATCGTACAAAGGGTTCGTGGGAATGGGTCTTCAGATTGGGCTTGGGGACCTCTTCTATGGACGTCTCCTACGGCCCATAGAAACTTCTATAAGTCATAGAAGCCATTCATGGAAGTATCTCAACAACTTGACAATTTTACTAAGTCTGGATGGGGTCTACGAGTTCCCCCTATGACTTTTATATCCTTCTACGGGCTGTAGGTGGCACTCGTGGCCCACTGGACAGTGAATTCTTCTTACTTGCTCTTGACTCTTCGGGATTGATCCAAGTTAGAATCTTTTGGGGTGTTACATAAAGGGGGAGGGGGAGTTGAATGTAGAGAGTAGAAAGACGTATCTTTTTTTTTAATTTACTATAAAACCAGTAATCACGCAAATCATATGAACTTATATATTAAGTAATTTTAAATTATTTTAACGGAGGGCTTAAAATACCCTTAAACTATGAAATTTGGTACAATATTTCTCTCCATCCACCTTATGAGTTTGGGCCGTTAGAAATAAGGATATTTTTTGGTTGTTTTTTGTTGGTTAGACTTATGCAACGATTAGTTATGCAGGTTTAACTATTCCATTTTCCATCATCCATAAAATAAATATATAGATTTCCTCATAACTTATACTTGTATTAGTTATGCGGGATTCTAAATCAAATACCATATTTGGTGGGTTGGAATTTTATACACAGCAATAAAAATAACACTACCAAACATAATACGATTTATGAGGCTGAACCCATCGGTTACCCTCTAAAGTTGACACCAACTTTCACTTAAACACCAACTAGGCTTTATTTAATTTAGACACATCATGTCATATCCCTTTTGTTTTTCCTAATGTCATATCCCGTTGTGTCATTGTGACACTTTTTTGACAATTAGTCAAATATGTAAGGTATGTGTAACACACTCGCCCATAATGTGTCAAAATGACGAATTAAATAAATACATATGGCTTATATACCAAATACAATTCTCAAATAATCACTTTTTAGTAGAAAAAAGTATCTAATGACTGAGCATGTGTCATTTTTTCCTAAAAAAATTAAAAAAAAATAAATTAACCCAACCCCACCCCACCCAAATAGTCTTCTCCACCCCACCCACCCCAACCCCTCCCCACGCCAACTAGATCGTCTTCTCCACCCCCTACCAGCCATAATCCCAAAATTACTTATTTTCAACCACATGGCCCCATTGGCAGCTCCTTAATTACCTATTTTCTATCACCCACCCCCACTCCATCAGCCTTTTTTCCCATCCCTTTTGCCCCACACCCTCCCCCTTTGTTATAATCTGCTTTCAATTTTTTAAAATTAAATTTTACTTTTTATTTTTGTAAATTTTATTTTGAGAACTATTTTACTGACAATAATGTTTTAGTAAAGTTCCGAAAAATATGATATTCTTCTTCTATTCTTTTTTATTTTTTCGTATTTTGTTCTAATAAATATTTTTAAAATTAATGTGATGTTTTTTTTTAAATTTTGTTCTTAGGCAAAACTCATCAGTGACCTCCTAAAGTTGGCATCAACTTTCACTTAAACACCTAAATCAGGAGATGTTCATTTTAGACATCTTATGTAAGGGTCGAATTTGTCATTTTGACACTCTTTTGATAATCACCAAAATATATTAAGTGTGTGTAAAGCACTCGCCTGACGTGTCAAAAGCAGTGAATTAAATAAAGACACGTGACATATATATATAATTATCAAATAATGACTTTTGAATAGAAAAAAATGACCAATAATTTGATGACACGTGGCATTTTTTAATTCAAATAATAATTTTTTAAAAAATAAAAAATAACAACTATTAACCCCACCCACCCCAACCCCAACCCCTCCCCACCCCACCAGTTCTTCTTCTCCTCCAACACCCACCCAATGCTATCCATATTATCTAAAGAGGAAATAATGGAGCTATAATGACAAACAAAAATATAAATCAAATTGGGTCAAAAAATCAGACGAACCTCCATTTTTTCCTGCAAGATTAATACAATTCTATGGGAGGAAACCGAAAAGCAGAAAAAAGAAACAACATTGGAGCAGGTGTCCTTCTCAGAGCTCTCATAGTTTCTAGATGCTTTCGTGTCCGTCATCTCTGTTTTTCTTTTTTTCTTTTTCCCTATTTTCTCCTTCCTTCTTTCCATGGAAACACTGTTTGTTTGCTTACAAGTGAAAACACGTAAACACCCTTTCTAAGATTTTGCCTTTCCCTTTTGCATTAACATGTTTTTCTTTTCACTTTTTCTTAATTAATTAATTTCCTCTAAAACTTCACTGCCAATAGCTAGCCACTCCATTTTAGTCTCTCTTTACTGTCTAGAAATTGAAGCTATAAAGAAGAAGAACAACAATAACATAAAAAAATTTAAGAAAAAACAGCTTCTACGCGCCTCAGATAGGTGGAAATCACGTGAGGTGCCAACTGTCAAAAAAGTGTCAAAATGAAACATTAGACCCTTACATAAGGTGTCTAAAATGAACATCTCCTGATTTAGGTGTCTAAGTGAAAGTTGGTGCAAGTTTTAGGGGGCCACCGATGGGTTTCACCTTGTTCTTATAAATGTTCTCAAAATTAGTGTGATGGTTTTTTATAATGTTTTATAAGGTTTTTCATCATGATTTTTTATGGTGGAAGGTGGAGTAGGTGGTAGGTATAAAGAGTGAAGAAGAAGAAAAATATTTTTTTCAAAAAAAATGATCCTCACGTGCTCAAAATCAGTGTAGCACACGCAATATGATAAGTCAGCAAAAAGTGTTAAAATGACACATAGGGACTTTACTTGAGATGCCTAAAATGATCAAAGCCGGTAGCACACATAATGTGGTAAGTCAGCAAAAAGTGTCAAAATGACACATTTGGACTTTACTTGAGATGTCTAAAATGAACAAAGCCTAGTTGAGGTAACTATGTGAAAGTTGTATGAACTTTAGGAGGCCCTGATGGGTTAAGCAAAATTTTGAAGGATTTGAAACATGAATAAGTTACCTCCTAACCAACAACCAAATGATCCCTAAGTGAATCATTTTAAAACTATATTTTAATTATTTTCTGCTGCAATAAAGAGTGTGAAGATCAATCCATGAAGGCCAAATCAAGGTTTAGTGTTTCTCTGAGAAGTCTTTCACAACCAATGTCCTTAAAAGACATAGCAAGGACTTGGGTTATTTGCACTCACGCAGTAATTTCTGAGTATGCACAGCAAAGTGGTGGTGGAACCTTCAGCTCAAAGTATGGGTCTTGGGAGAATTGTTTGAGTGCAGCATGATCAAACACCAACCGATGAGCCAAGTCATGAAATTGTCTTGATCCACCCTTCGACTGCTGCCTCCTATTTAGTGGAGGTGACTGCACATCTTTCGGGTGCACATAAGTTAAACTCAAATGAAAAAGAATACAGGTCAACTAGTATGTCTACAGGGAATCAGTAGTCTAATTTGATGATAAATCATACTTGAAGCACTGTTATACATGGACTTAAAGTTTGTCAAGTGGAACCAAATCTATAGTTCTTGCTATAGTTAACTGTGTATAAATCCTCCCAATCCCTTTTTGCATTTCTGTCCAGAAAGTTTACCGAGTGGCTAGAGGTTGAAGATTTTGGGATACTTTTCTCTATGAATTGTTTTCGAATTCCCCATAGTACCTCTGCGCATTTTTTCATAGCTGGTCTCGCCAGTCTGGAAGGTGCAAGGCATTGTCTAGCTAGTTTGAGTACTTTTTCAACAGCCTCAATAGATGCTGGGCTTCTCCGCAATCTTGGATCCATTGCTATTACAGTATCCCCATGTTTTAGCATACTCATCGCCTGCATTTGAAGATTAATCTCATTAGCTCCTAACTTCATTGTAGAAATGGATCTTATAGATGTACAGGCTATTATGTCCAACTGTATTAAATCCAAGAAAAAGAAGAAAGAAAGCACTATAGTAATGGTTGTTTTTCAAAAGAAAAATGAGTGAGGTACACTTTAGACAGAAATATGGTACAATGTTGTTTTCCCTGAGCTGGTAGAGTCACATGATGAAAATTTGCGGGAAAAATAAGAACAATTGTGGAGTACATGCTTCCTGTCAATTGCATGCAAAAGTTGGCTTTTTGTTGAATTCAATTTTAGTTAGTTCATATATAAGTACTCACCCATCTTATCGTCACTCTCTCATCAAGGTTTCGATTTGTTTCGATGGGATGTCTTCCTGTCATCATCTCCACAAGCAAAACACCAAAGGAGTAGACATCAGTCTTTTCAGTAAGCTGGTATGTCCTTAAGTACTCAGGATCTAAATAGCCGGCTGTCCCTTTTATTTGTGTAGAAATATGTGTAGCACAGGGATCTTCAGCAGCTAATCGTGCGAATCCAAAGTCTGCCACTTTAGCATGGAGATTTTCTGTGATGAGTATGTTAGAAGCTTTTATATCTCTATGGATAATTGGAGGATCTGTTAACAACATAAACACTCTGTAATCATTTTAAGAACAACTGTCTTCATTCTTTAAAAGAAAAAAAAGTAACAATAGATTGACATCCTATAAGATACTTCTTGTATTCACCAAACATTACGCGCAACCTGTGTACGAGTGCAGATAGGTAATAGCATGAGCTACGTCAATCGCAAGGCTCAAACGCTCAGCAACTTCAAGCTCGGTTCCATTCTTACCTGCATTATATATAGCAGAGATGACATTAACTTCCACTGAATATCGACTCAAAAGAACTTCAAGTCATCAGATCAAAGTAGGATAATAGCCAAGTAGTTTTAACGGTTTAGAGTCTTAAAACTTCACGGTATCTTCAGAATTTAAACAAGATTGGAACAAATCACTAATATAGGCAATGCTTCATCCAGTTCTCAGTAAAAAATCGCAGAGAGTATGACTAATAATCAAGTAAACCAAACAATTCTGTTAGTTGGACGTGGCATAATTATATGACTAGTGACTTTATAGACCTACCATCCAAGTGTTCTCGAAGTGTTCCATTGCTGACATACTCAGTAACAATAATCCTCTCATCTCTGAGCTCCAGAAATCCATAAAATCTAACAAGATTTAGATGCTCAATCTTTGACAATGCCTGGACTTCATTCTTGAATTCTGCTAACACTCGCAAATCCTACAAAAGATTTCATATAAAGATTTTGAGTGCAATCTAGCATAACCTGTTAGTCTCAGAATTTTAGAGAGCATTAATTAAAATTGTGACTGAAGAAAGTACAACCTATGCTCTTGTTCAGAGCAGGTCAAAGAGTCTCATGTATATAACAAAATTCAATACAGAGCAGTACCTTCTTAGCGCGCTTAATAGCAACAGGGAATCCATTCTTAAGCTTTCCCTTGTATACTGTCCCAAACCCACCTTCACCAATCTTGTGTACTGCAGAAAAATTTCCAGTCGCCTGGCAAATTTCATCAAACGAGAACTCGAATGTACCTAGCTGCTCCCTGGTAGCCATTGAAGTTCTATGGGAATTAGAGTATTGGGGTTTCAACAAAATTCCCCTCTTGCTTCCGGAAGAGTTACTACCTTTTGATGCTACAGAAAAAAGGAGAAAAAGATGCTAAGTAAATTAGTTACAGCAAGAACTCCATGATATCTTCAGCTATAAAAAGTTTGATGGAGATAGCTTGGATTTACATCATCATTGATTAGCACCGTGTAAGTATAAACACAAACTAAAATAGACCCTTCTAGTTATATCAGAACATAATCCATTTTCTGGCTTTTATGCCACCATAAATCAGTACTCAGAAATGTTGATAAACAGTGAATCTTTACAGCGAAAATGAAATAACTTAAGAGTTTGGATTAGTAACTTACTGGAGACCTCCCTCTCTGGACTTTGACTTTTGTTGGTCTCAGAATTGGCTTTCTTCTGCCAAAACACAAGTGCAGAGAAAGTATCACTTAGCTTTTTCTTGACACTTTTGAAGGAAGAGCCAAACTTGTGATGATGTTTTCTAGGTCCAGCAGAGTAATCAATGATTAAGTCTTGTTGGAAACTCTGCATTTGGCTTTTGTTTGTTTTCTTCATCAGGTTTCTGTGTTGACCATATCAACTGCTAAAACTCCATATAAATGTGTTTCATGTTCTTAAAGTTATTGATGAAGGAGACTCTTTCAAAAATTTGATGATTTTCTTATATTTTATTGATCACCATAAGCTAAAGGAAACTTCTTGGACTTGATTGAAAGGTTAAAAAAATTTGGACATGTCGCCCATTGGTTGATCAAACTGACAATGACTGAGTCAGCAACACATTTTGCAAAATTATCCATTTTCATTATTACTACTGCTATTTTAATATTATGGTATAGGGTTATCTGGGGATGGAAATAATGGCAAAGGTAAATAGGGACTTTGGTCCTGGCACTAAGGTAAATATCACCAGACTAAACATTTGGTGCTTTACGTCACTATTGCTTGGATCTTTGTTATCCATTTTTTTCTATTTCTGTCAACTGTCTCCATTTGTTTAAACCCCAGCATCAATACTTCCCTACTTACAGCTTAGTTGCATCACATCAGCGCGCACACTCAAAGAAGTAACAACATGCCATAACTATTTAGTAAAAATAAAAAAATACTATTTATCCAACACCCCAAGGACCAATAGAGCTGTGAGAGGTCAATGACCATCTTCGTTGCTACTGTCATCAACATCGGTGGTTGCGCTACTGATTGAAGCTAATGGAATCAGTGGTTGCTGACGAGCTATGGCAGACTCAGCAGCAGCAACAGCCTCAAAGGAATAAACCTCTGCAACACCCAATATTAAATTCATTTCTATGTATTCAGAATCCTCCCTAGTGAGTTCTTCTATATCATACTTTTTAGGATTTTTCTTCGCATCAACCTCCAGTTTTTTGTTTGCTTCTGATAGAACTCCCAGGAAATTCTTGACCTTGTCTAGAACTTGGCTCTGGGAAGTTGAAGAGATCTCAGGCTTCTTCACAGTCGGATTAAATTTGGAAATTCGTGACTGGAGATCACTCCCTCCGTTGCAGAACAAAAGTTTTGATTCAAAGGATGAGGGAGAGCTTTTGCTTTCACCCTCCAAGTCCAACAGAGCACTGCTTGTGGACTTCATCTGAAGAGGTTTCTCTCGGTATCAAACACAAGTAGTGGATAGGAAAATACTCAACCAATAAGACCAAAGCTGCTAGTTAAAGATCTTCTGCATGGAAATATTGGATTTAATATTTTTAGGTGGAAGCATTTCGATATATCAGAGTGATATGATAACTAAATACTTTGAAAATGGAAAAACAAGCGGCCCACTTTAATCAAATCCCCCCCTCAAAGATACATGAAAAAGAGATACATGCATGCTTGTTCAAAAGTTCTCTCAAATCTTCCCAAATCCACATGGAACATAGTATTATATTTTACTTTTTTGTTTAGATCATTGGAACACCGAGTAATTATTACCTTAGATAAATATGCACGATGCACACCAACCATTAAGAAAGTTTCTCACCTAACAAAATTTTCATCGTAGCATTATTTGTGCTACAATTATCAGCTATAATTATTGATATTTTTCTTTCAAGATTCCACTCTAACAAACAATTGAGCAATACAACGCACAAAGTATTACATATGGCTCTGAAGCTACCTCGAGTCATTAATAAAATGTATTGTAATAGTCATGAATCCTTCTCTATTATTGTCTGAAGTCCACCTATCAGTTGTTAGTGCAATTATACTTGTGAGTTTTTCCACTAACTTTGACTTTTTCCTTTCCAAATTGTCATAAAATCTTCAAAGTATTGTGTTCCTCTGACACCATTTTGAATAACGGTTGGAGACTAGCAATAAACTTCCTAAATCCAACATGATTCATGATCAACAATAGATAGTGGGTACTCATGTAAAATGATGGCATGAGCAAATTCTCTACTTTAAACATCGAATCAAAATAATATCGGTAGCTACCACCATCTCCCCCTAACCACCCTCGTTTTCCAATGTACTTGGATTATTGGGACATCTAGGAGTATAAAATAATTAGCGACCAACATGTTTTGCAGAAAATTAGAGTAGTATAGAAACAAGAATAACTGAAAGCAAAAGTTTTGCATTCAAGACCAAGTGATCAACATGTTTATATGATATTTCACCATACAAATAAATACTTATTCAGTGAGAAACTAAGCTGGAACTATAACTCAACAGTATATATAAATATGGCAAATACTGATTCATCCATCACTTTAATTCATCATTTGTAATTTGACATGTTACTCTCTCAGATATCAAGTGAAAATTAGAGTTTAAAAGAAGCAGAAAAAGCACATAAACCAAAGTTTAGTACAACACAAATCCTACTTTGTCCGTTTCAAAATTCACCAAGATGAATTGACTAATACGAAATTATAGCCAAGCTATGCCTGTTTCTGTTAATTACCCATATCAAGAATTAGCCATTAAAGGCCCTAAAAGGTTGATTTTGTAGAAAAAAAGAGACCCAAATAAAAAAAAGAAAAATTACCAGAGATGGAGAGTCGTTGTGCCGTGATGCCGTCGAGAGTGAAGTAAAGAACTCGAGGCTTATATGTTCAGCAGCCACCAACTCATTACCATAGTTGAAGCCATCAGTCACCATCTTTGAAGCCTCCATTGTTGAATGGAAAATTCAGGCACCAACTACATTTTTAAGGCTATAAATAGAGTCTTATATTTCACTTGTAAAGAACACACAAAACTTCAATTTAGGAAGAGATTGTGAGAATAAAGTGTTTGGTGTAAATTTGAAAATTTTCTAGAGGCCCGATTTTGACCCAAGAAGAGTCAACCTATCATTTTTCACCATTCCAGACGTTTGGTGAGATTCTGATCTAAAATTTTGACCAAGCCATATTTAAGATATAATGGAAGAGTCATCATCATCTGGAGCTATGATAAAACTTACTGCCATAAATTACACAATGTGGAGACCTCAGATGGAAGATCTCCTCACTTGTAAAGATTTGCATGATCCCATTAAAGCAAAGGGAAAGAACCCTGATTCTACCAACGAAGCAGAGTGAAAGAAATTAAACAGGAAAACTATCGGTCAAATTTGACAATGGATTGACGATAGCGTTTTTCATCATATTGAACAAGAAACAGACGCGTATACCCTATGGATGAAGTTAAAAGGGATGTATCAAGCCAAGATCGCTTAGAACAAAGCCCTGTTGATGAGGCGTTTGGTAAATTTGAAGTTAAAGCACGGAACTTTAGTTGCCGAGCATACCAGTGAGTTTCAGAGCTTGATAAGTCAATTATCGTCTGCTCAGATGCCGCTTAGGGATGAGATGAAAGTCCTACTACTTATTAATTCTCTTCCTGATAGTTGGAAGACGCTGGTAGTCTCTCTCAGTAATTCAGCTCCTGGTGAAAATCTGACTATGTCTATGGTTAAAGATGCCTTATTTAATGAAGAAGTAAGAAGAAAGGACATCGATCATGGTGAGTCATTTTCCTTATTACAGAAAGAGGGAGACAACAAGGAAAAAGTCAAGATAAAAGGAGAGGCAGAAGCAAGAGTAGGGAAAAATCCACAGATGGCACAAATCCATCATTTGAATGCTACCACTATGGAATAAAGGGTCATTTAAAAAAGAACTATTGAAAAATTGCAAAAGAAGAAGGGGAAGTTGAAGGACAAGGATGGAAATGCATTAGTCACTACACTCGGAGAGGTAGCCATTTGTTCCATACAAGAAGAGACATGCCTTCACATCTCAATTCAAGAAGAAAACGAATGGGTGGTAGATACTGCAGCATCATACGGGACCACATCCCGAAAAGATTTCTTCACAACGTACAAAGCAAAAGACTTTAGAGCAGTGAAGATGGGGAGCACTTCTTCTTGTGAGATAGTTGGAATTGATGATATAAAAATACAAATAAATGTCAGGAGTATAATGATACTGAAGGATGTCCTCATGTGCAAGATCTTCGGCAAAATCTAATATCAGGTATAGCTCTTGACAAACAGGGCTATGAAAGTCATTTCGGAAAAAGCACATGAAAATTACTGAAAAGAGTTATGGTTCTCTCTCAAGGAAATATTTGTGGCAACCTATATAAAACTCATGTGAAGGTATGCTCAAATATCTAGGCATCTCAAACCTGTGGCACATGCTCAAATAGCCAGGCATCTCAAACCTGTGGCACCAGTGACTCGGTCACATGAGTGAAAATGGGATATCAATTCTAATGAAAAAGCAACTTATCAGAATGGACAAGAATGTTGCGTTAGACCCTTGTAATGATTGCTTATTCAGAAAGAAACATAGAGTTTCATTTTCATTTTCTTCAACCAGAAGATCAAAGTTACTTAGTCTAGTATACTCTGATATTTGTAGACCCATGGAGGAGAAATCACTTGGCGATAATAGGTTTCTTTTACTTTCATTGATGATGCTTCTCGAAAGGTGTGGGTGTACTTCTTAAAGACAAAGGACCAGACTTCTGACTATTTCAAGATATTTCATGCCATTTTAGAGCGTGAAATAGAAAAGAAATTATAATGCATTCACTCAGATAATAGAGTCGAGTATACTTCTAAGGAGTTCGATTCCTATTGCAAAAGACAAGGGATTCGACATGAGAAGACGGTCCCATGCACCATAAAACATAATGGTGTATCCAAGAGAATGAATTGGATAATCATGGAAAGAGTCAGAAGTATGATTAGCATGGCAAAGTTGCTTAAGCCAATCTAGGGAAAAGTTGTTCGCGCCACCTGCTATCTAATCAACCGCTCACCATCAGCCCCATTGAATTTTGAGGTTCCAGAGAAAATATGGTCTGGTAAGAATCCCTCATATTTTCACTTAAGGATATTCAGTTTTTTAGCACGTGCATATGTATCTAAGGAGCTCAAGAAGAAGCTTGATGGTAGAACTACACCATGTATCTTCATAGGCTATGGAGATGAAGAATTTGTATATAGATTATGGTATCCAATATAGAAGATGGTGATCAGAAGTAGGAATATTGTATTCCACGAAAACTAGACAATAGAAGACAATGAAAAGCCCATAATGTCTCATGAAAAAAATTACAGTGCCTAGAAAGTTGGTCCAGATCCACTACCATCGCAGTTTGCCACAAATAGCATGGGGGAGCATGAAGCAGTACTAGAAGTAGAACAGGAGGATGTTCGGTAGGGTGAGGTACAAACCCCTCCAGAAGCTACACAACCATCATAGGGGAACAATGATGGTACATGTAACACCCCAAATATTTTTCTCCAAAACTCGAATCGTTCTTCATATGTATGTAGACTCAAACTGAATGACTTGTAATTTTATATATGAGTTAGGATCAATTCCTAAGTATTTGAAGTGTATTAGATATGTTTTAGGGTCATAAGGGATCTCTAACATCAAGCCGAGTCCAAAACATTTCTATCGGCTAAGTTTTTGGATGAGTTCGTATAAGGGTCAACTTCAAATGATCATAACTTTCAGAATATTAAGATTTAGGTGTCCCATGACATATTATATTAAAGGTCTTTGAATCCTCTTTCCAAATCCATCGAGTTTGCCTCATTCTGAGTTCGGAGTATAAAGTTATGACCATTTTATCAAAGAATACCGCTGCAGTAGTTAGGGCTTGGCGTTATGCACTAGCTGAGCGTCCAAAACTAGTCTCTGTAGTTTGGGTGCTGGCGCGACGTGCCATTATCGCGCCAGCAAGATCTTGGACCCATTTTTCAGATTTTTCTTAAGAAAAGGGCATTTTGGACCTTTTCCACCCATCATATATCTAAAAAACTAAATTAGGGATCACTATTTTCTGCCCCCATATCAGTTTCTAAGGATTTTCTCTCCAAAAACTCCCAAGAACTTGAGAGCATAGATTAGAGAAGAGGAAGAGAGCTAGAGTTCAAGATCTTCAAGTCATGTCTTTGATTTTTTGTGAGATGATCTTCATTTTCAGGTATGTAATGCTAACCTAAAATATGGATTGATTTCTTTCATATGCCCGTATGTGTTGAATGGAAATTGTGAAAGACTTGAACCTTCTATGAATGTTTCTTGGATTTTTCCTAAACTCTAGACTATTATTAATAAGTGTTAATGATGTTCTTGAGTTGAGTTTTGTTGAGAGTATGGATTCATGCATTCATTCACATGAACCCAATATGAGATTTCTTTTTGTTATAATTTATCTTGAGGTTGAGATTGATAGTTTTTATGTAAATATTGCTTTCAAAGGGAGATGAAGTATTTTTGTTAATGAGTGTGAATGAAATTGAATATAGAGATAAATAGGGATTTTGGAGAAAGATGTTTGATGATGATGTGAATGATAGTTATCTTTAACATAGGTAGAATGATTGATGAAGAGGTATGTTGATGATGATGTTTGAGATGAAATGAATTGGAGTCTAATGTGACTACATGATGTGTGATTTGCATAATTTGATTTGATTGGAGTCATATGAGTATAAATAATTGTTTGAGAAGGAGTTTTAAATAAATAATTTGTGAACATTTTTGTATAAACTATTTATACACTATTTTGAGTTTAAAGAATGATTATTTTCATCTTTGATTTAAAAAGAGTTTAAGCATGAGCTGAGTTTGAGAAGTCTCTTAATTATCATTTTTGAACATGAGTATTTTGAGTATAAATGAGTTGAGCATTTTTATATTAAAATGTCTATTTTTAGTTTGAGTTGAGGAGTCAAAATTATGTTTTTAAAATATATCAAATATTTTTTGCATTCATTGAGTTGAGATGGTATCAAATTTGAAGAGAAGAGTTTGATGACTGAGATGAGTTGATTGTGAAAGAAGATCCAATGAGACCAGATTGATTGAGTTTTGAAAAGAGTCTAATGAGACTAAATGAGTTGATTTGAAAATAAGTCCAAAGAGACTAAATGAGTATTTTGAGTATTTTACTCACTTGATAGATATGAGCATATTAAGTCTTGAGAGGAGTATTGAGCATCGAATTGGGTAAGAGTATAGTCCATACTCGAATCCCATGAACTACATAGACAACGTAGGAAGGGATTGGACCATTAAAGACGGATGTTTCCCATTTTATTATCCTAAAATGATAGGACTTGATTGATTGATGGATCTATGATTGGTTGATTCGTTCATACCTTGGCAAAGTATGGACGGACGTGGCAATAACGTTGGCTTGTTGTACATCACTGGCTTATAGGTGATGTTTGTCGATTAGAGAAACTCCCAAATTGAGTAGATTGTGCATGATATGATTGGTTTGATTGTGATTGTAGATGATTGAGTCAGATTGTAAAACATTGCTAAAATTCTAATTTGCATATCCATTGAATTGAGTCCTTTGACTTAATTGTTAAGTTGATTGTATATGATTGGATTGGATTAATGATATGTGATTGGATTGTATATAATTGGATTGGATTATATGATATGTGATTAGATTGGATTGATGATATGTGATTGGATTAGATGATATGTGATTAGATTGGATTAGATGATATGTGATTGGATTTGATTAGATGATATGTGATTGAATTGGATTAGATGGTATATGATTGGATTAGATCAGATTGTATATGATTGGATTGGATCGTATTGTATATGATTAGATTGGATCGAATTTTATATAATTGGATTGAACCGATTGTATATGATTGGGTTGGATCGGATTGAATATGATTGGAGTGGATCGGATTGAATATGATTGGATTGGATCGGATTGTATATGATTGGATTGGATCGAATTATAAATGATTTGATTGAATTGGATTGTACATGATTGGATTGGATTGGATGGTATATGATTGGTCTCTGTCTAAATTATATTCTTACTTTAGACTTATGACACCTTGATTGAGTCTCTCTTTTCTTTCTGATTTGAAATATCTGAACTGATATTATTCTACCTTGACACATATTTCATTCTTCCACATTACATACTCGTACATTCCATGTACTGACGTCCATTTGGACTTGCATCATTTCATAATGCAGAGACAGGTTTAAGAGATCATCAATAGGCGCACTGTTGAGGATTTGTTCGTACTCAGCTTATTGGTGAGTCCTCTCCTACATTCGGAGGATACTACTTATGTTATTCTTGCATTGAGTTTAGTCTTTTCATTCTGATTTAAGGTAGCCATGAATCTGTCATTGGCTCCAATTAGATAGTAGTGATAGAGGCTTCATAGACTGGATAGTGATGGGTCAATTGAGTATTTTAATTTCTTGAATTATTCTTGTCAAACTATTTAACAACATAGATTGGAGTTCCATTTGTTGGCCCATGACCTTTCTTCCTTGAGACAGATTGTTGATTGGAATTGTACACTTAATTACCCCTTTATTTTAAGTCTTCTACTGATTGAATGAATGAACAGATATGCGATCAGGTCAAGTGATTTTCTTGGGTCCATCAATGGTTTCTGAGTGCCGGCTATGTCTAGGATACCCTCTCGGGGCATGACAATACACCTCCTGAAGACAATTATCAACAATTTAGTCATTCTGACCGAGGTTGAATTCTATCAACTCGATACTCAAAATAAGAGTATATTCTGCTTACTGAAGATGGAGCACCAAAGAGTTTCCATGAAGCTATATCTCGTAAGGATTAAAAAAATGGCTACAAGCAACGACCGAAGAGATGAACTCTTTACATAAAAACAACACTTATGAGATTGTGAAACTTCCATAAGGAAAGAAGGCACTGAAGAGCAAATGGTTAATCAAGATCAAGAAAGATGGAAGAGGAAAGGTGGTGAAGCACAAAGCCCGATTAGTAGTCAAAGGATTCCTACAGAAAAAGGGAATTGACTTTGATGAAATATTTTCACTAGTTGTAAAATTGACTTCAATTCATATCATCCTTGGATTGGTAGCCAGTTTGAATTTGGAGCTTGAACAAATGGATGTCAAGATAGAATTTATTCATGGTGATCTAAATGAAGAAATCTATATGGAGCAGCTGAACGGTTTTGAGGTTTCAGGAAAAGAAAACCTTGTCTATAAGCTTACGAAAAGCTTATATGGCCTGAAGCAAGAACCGAGGCAGTGGTACAAGAAGTTTGACTCATTCATGGTAATTCAAGGATATAAAAGGACTTCTACAGATCAGTGTGTTTATATTCAGAGATTTTTGGATGGCAATTGTATTGTACTTCTACTTTATGTGAACGACATGTTGATCGTCGGACAAAATGTAACAAAAATCAAACAGTTGAAGAAAGAACTCTCTAAGTCCTTTGAAATGAAAGACTTAGGTGCAGCTTAGCAAATTTTGGGATTGCAGCTAACTTGAGATAGGAGAAATAAGAAGTTATGGATATCTCAAGAAAATTATATTGAACGAGTGATCAAACGATTCGATATAAGTAATGCCAAGCCGGTAGGTGTCTCTTTGGCAAATCACCTCAAGTAGAGAAAGAGTTCGTGCCCCTTATCCAAGAAAAAGATTGAGGAGATGTATACAATTCCATATTCTTCAGTAGTTGGAAGTCTGATGTATGCCATGGTTTGCATAAGGCCAGATATCGCACATGCGGTAGGTGTGGTGAGTCATTTTCTTTCTAATCCTGGAAAGAAACAATGGGAGACAGTTAAGTGGATTCTCAAGTATCTTAAGGGTACTTCAAAATCAAGTCTGTGCTTTGGGGGAGCTGATCCAGTCTTGAAAGGCTATACCGATTCAGATATGGCCGGAGATCCTGATGGTAGAAAATCAACTTCAAGATATCTTTATACTTTTGCAGGGGGAGCTTTGTCATGGCAATTAAGATTGTAGAAGTGTGTTACACTATCCATAACTAAAGTAGAGTATATTGTTGTAGCGGAAGCTGATAAAGAAATATTATGGTTAAAGCAGTTTCTCCAAGAACTAGGGAAGAAACAAAGTATAAGATACATCGTGATGGTCAAAGTGCTATTGATTTAAGCAATAAATCAATGTATCATTCTCGGAAAAAGGATATTGACATTCTCTATCACTGGATATGTGAGGTGATGGATCAACATTTGTTGCACTAGTGAAAATCCATACGAAGGAGAATCTAGCAGACATGTTGACAAAGGTGGTAACTCAAGAAAAGTTAGAGCTGTGCAGAGACATAGTTGGTGTCACGGCCCAACCTAGGGCCTAGTCATAACATAGTGATCGAAACTCCGAAGGTATCCAACTAAGCCTCTTGTTCATAGCATAAGCATATACAAGACAAACTAAAAGCAGAAACATCATAAGAGATTCTAGACCATGAATAGTAAATGAAGAATGTTACATGACAAAATAGACTCGAAACCTTTATCCAACTAGATGCCTTTACTCATGAACATGGGCAGAGGCTAAGACATGTACCTAACTCACCCTCAAAATGAAACCTAACAAAATTCTTTGGAAATAATAATCAACTCTATATCTAGTCCTCGAATAAATGAGGACTCACTACAACTTCACCGGATAGGAAAGCTCAACTAGCCACGAGGATGGATACGATCCTCAACCTCAACCCCTAAATTATGAGACAATGTAGAAAATAATATGCATTAGTACGTTTGAATGTACTAAGTATGAGGGCATAAAATACAATGTAAATAATGGGACGCAATGGTCAAGTAAAGTACATGATAAGATGAGATAAGTAAAGTCATGAGAGAGTCATAATGATCAAAACATTTGAAAAGCATAGTTGAAATCATCAAAATACAAAAGAGGTCATACATATATGGGATAGGAACCATAAACGACAATAATATTATGCGATCTATAACACGAAATCCCGATGTTACCCAAGAAATTTGAAGTCAAAAACAAATTAAATATGAAAGATTAAAGAAGAAAATCAAGCAACTTAATGGAAGGATTCAATATAATATTAATATTTTGTATATATGTTGTTGTGCAAATTTCAATTGAAATTTCAAGTATATAAGCTGCCACGTGGCAGCCAACTATTGAAGGGCAACATGTTGAAGCGCATAATCCGTTTCAGGCACATAGTGTTAATGCGCACGCACAGTCCAATGTCTTTTGAATTTTGGGTTTCCTTATTAGTTTTGGACTTAGTTATTTTATTTTGGAGTTTTTCCTACACCTATAAATATTTCATAAAGT